>NW_026733294.1:0-115134 GCF_028476545.2 Physella acuta
GCGAAGGAAATGTTTGGCCCTGACTTGTATATTTTTTTTTAAATCATTGATAGCATAGAACACTGTTCCGGGAGTCACGTGATGTTATTTGTTTAAAACTAAAGCTCGGTGGTCGCTATTGTATCCGCGCGCATTTGTTTGGGGTGCTCCGGATGCGCGTGAGGCGTTAAAAAGAATGTATTCCTACACCAACAAAGACGGAAAAAAAAACTCACTTTGTGTGCAGTTACGCGAGGAATTATTGTCTCCTTACGGCATGTTCTCAACCGATCTATTTTGCTCATTAAATTTACAACAAAAAACTACATTTTGTCATGGATTTGCTAAACTCATTAACCTAATTTGTTTTAAATATAAAAAAAGTTGTCGTATTTTAGTCACGTTTCCGTTAGGTCAATATTGTGTTTTCTGATTATGATAAAGGCATTTTGTTAGTTGATATTTCTGTCGTTTTAGTAAAATTATGAAATTGATTTTGTTTTATTTTAACATCAACATAGTGGCTAAATTCCGTCGTCAATACATTTAGCGTATTTAAATTAAATGTGGGTGTTATAATTAGTTAAACTGATTTTGTTTGTTGGTTTTTTTTTTAACATTCGTTTTCCCCTCATACAAATACTTGGTAATTGACCATAAAAAGGAATGTAACATTATAAATATAACACATACAAATATTTAATAGTTATTAATCAAATGTATAGCATGTATCAAGTTTAAGAATCATATGTGAACCATATGTGAACCAAATTTGAAAAATTAGCGTTGTTTTTCAATTCCAGATACATTTTTTACTATGAACATTTTTTTTAAATGTAGGTCTTGAGCTTCGATTTAAAAATAACAATTTGGAAAATTCGTTTGAGGACATCAATGTTTCAATTAATAATCAGTTTTGAATTTAACAATAATGTATTAGAAATTTTTTTTCCGAATTAAAGTTTAATCGATTTTTATTTTGAAAATTTAGAAGTTTGCAAAACTTAAAAAGGTTAGTGCTGCTGTTTTTATACGGAAAATGCTGCATAAAAATATATGACAGAACACAAAACGCAAACTTCTGAAACAACTGTGCCCAATTTTCTTGATTTAAGTTGATACATTATTTTTACAATTTTTACACATTTTCATAACTGCGGTTCAAAACCACCCAATTGGTAAACAGAAAATTCAGTCGCCTGCGTTCTCATTTAATTGGAAAATCAAACCACGTAAGAATGTTCCTTTAATTTTACCACACTGCCGCAAGCCGAATCAATATTTAAATGTTTGCGTTTTGAAGAAGTGTCTACAAGATCTAGAACAAAAATCTAAATGTCAAATATATACGAGCTTTTGATTTTTTTTTAAATAGATAAATTATTTTAATATCGTTGCCTTTGAAGTTCTTAACACAAAATGTAGTTTTATTTATTTTGTTTTAATTGACAAGTAGTTAAATATTTATATCAATTCTTGAAGGCGTTAGAAATCTTGGCGAACTGGTATGTTGCAAAAGAGGAAGTGGAGGTGGAGGGGGGGGGGTGGGGAGTTTAAGGAGCGACCTTCGAGTCTTGTAATGTCTAGTTCAAGTTCAAGGTTTTCTGCATTAGTCGAGTTTGGTCGGAAATCATAACATATCAGATTGTGTTTTTTAAATACGTCGGAAAATTATTTTATAGCTATCAGCTTTATATCCATGGTTTTATGTTCGTGGGGATTGTGTTCAGAGGAATATATACTAATGGTCAATGTCTATGAAGTTTGTATTTAATTAAAGGGTTTGTCCGGGGGGGGGGGGGTTATATTGAAGCCACCCAATGTATGCTATTTTCCGAAGTCGTACGTGTCATGTTGGTAAATTTTTCTTCACAGAATTCAGTGCTTTCACTCGATTTCAATGTTAGACATAACGCGTTTATAAACATCTAGCCTATAAATTTATGAATAGTTCAGAAAGATTCGTAGATTATAGAAAATTAACAAAAAATTTCATGAAACCTTTTAACAATATTCTTTTCCTTTTTGTTCCGCTTCGTTACAGACAAATCATCAAGTAATTAAGATGTTATTTATTTTAATTAGACAAGATTTATTTAATAGTACATAACCTGACACCTTTAGTGCGGGTAGGTTACGTCCTATTTAAATACGCCCCCTCTCATTAAAATAATTGCACGACTCTACGATTTTATCTTCACGGCTGACTGGTCGACTTAATAGTCTGGTAATTATTCAAGAAATGTCAGTACAATTTAGTCAGTAATGATGCAATCACGGTTGTCGTTTTAGTGACGATCTGCAAATTTAAAATCTGGCGTGGTGCGAAAATAAAAGTGATTTATCGTGAAAATGCGAACTTCCACAGATTTATAACACTGCGTTCATGTGGGCGGGGGTGGCTTAGAGGTAGAGCGCTAGACTGCTATCCCAATAGTATCGAGTTCAAACCGGGTTCAAGCCAGTAGATCGTCCATGAGTCAGTGGTTCGGCGTGGTCGAGTCGGTAAAGCTCATGGTTGCTAAACCGGAAAGTCTCGAGTTCGAACCCTCGGGCAGATGAGGCTCGTTAGCTGGGGACAGCCACTCTTGTAAGAGAGACAACTCCAAAATCAAACACAAATCGTAGTCAATGGCGCATAACCAGTTGACACGTATCCTTAATTGTGATGGAAGCATGGTCAAGTCGGTAAAAGCTCATGGTTGATAAATTCGAAAAGAGTCTCGAGTTCAAAGCCTCTGGCAGATAAGGCTCGATCCCTCCCAACACTAAAAATTAAGAACGAAGAAAAAGTCCACGAGTCTACCAAGAGAACCAGAGTCAGGTTAGGGAAGGCACATAATCCGGGACCCCAACAACAGATGAACTCTACTGAACTAGCTCCAAAGACCGTCAGTTTTGAAAGATTATAGGGCGTTCAAACCGAAACAGCTAACTCACAAAACGAAACTCGATAATCCATCAAGGTGAAGTAACTCAACGTATGAGCGGTAACTGTTGTTTAATTTTCATCAGTGTTTCAGTTACTTTAGAAATAAGATACTGTGATAGTAGTAAATGCCTTTGTTTAAATGCAGGGGTTCCCAACCCTGTGCCCGCGGGCGCCATGGCGCCCGCTGAACGATTTGTATGTGCCCGCCTCTCACTATTCGACAGAGGCAGAATTGTTTTCATAAACATTATTTTAAAATATGATTTATTTTAAATTATGTTACAGTTTTAATTTTTTTTTTGACTGCCTGGGTTTATTAAATATGTTCAATTCCTTGTCCCAACTTGTCTAGCGGCGAGCCAGACTGCACTATTTACGCTAGCCTGGAACGGCTAGTGCCATATGCACATCACACCTTGTACACGCAGAAAACCTTTCTTTACGTTTTGTAAATACATTTCTCTGTGTGTATGCAATTTGAAAAAAATACCAAATAATTTTATTATTTTGAAACATTTTTGTTTATTATTTATTAATATAATTATGACCATAAGAAAATAAGAAAATAAATTATGGGAAAATGACAAGTTATGGAAGGAGTTTGTCGATTTAAAATAGGTGGTGCCCGCCACCCTACCGATATTTTAGAATGTGCTCTAGAGTAAAAAAAAGGTTGGGAACCCCTGTTTTAATGACTTCCATCGCTGTCTTTTGTATGTACACTTCTTTTCAAGGTTCGCGTTTTACCTAGTTGGTGTCTGTTCCATTCAAAAGCCATCTACGTTCTCTTAGCTAGTTATCCGTTTAATGCCCCATGTTCCATCCTACAGCCTTCTACGTTCTCTTGTGCACATACACACGTACACACAACCACACATACACTCACATTTACACTCACACTCACACTCAGTCACACACATACAGCTATTACAAAGCATTTTTTTATAAATACGGTATGCTACAAAAAAAAAAAAAAAAGAAAAAAGAAAAAAAAACACTGCTTACATTGAAATAAGAACTTACGGCAATATATTTCATTTGAATACTTTACCAAGGACACTCGTATTTATCTTGATACCTGTAGCTATAATTACTCCCCTTGACGAATAGATTTGTGCTCAATCAAGCGTTATGTAATCGTGTACACCGGCTTTAAAACAACAAAACCGGTTGACATTCCCGGATCGGGTGCCGGCACTTTCAAACTTGCCAGATCAATCCATTGTCCCCGGCCTCGTTGACTAACCCTCTACCGTGTCAACCCAACCGTGACGAACGCAGTAATTACACCCCTCAGAAAGCACTCTCAAAGATTGATTTAAAGTACTTTAAAAGAGTACTTTAATATAATTGTTCTGTTTTTTTTAATTATGAACGCTTGTGGCGTGCGTGTTTACTGTGTGTATACTCGTCGTATGTAATGAATGTGGAAGTTGTTTTTTCTTCTTATAGTCTTTGAAAGTCTGAATAATACTGATATATATATATATATATATATATATATATATATATATATATATATGTATATGTATATATATATATATATATATATATATATATATATATATATATATATATATATATATATATATATATATATATATATATACAGAGAGAGAGAGAGAGAGAGAGAGAAAGAGTTATGATGGAAAGGAGAAACATAGATATATAGATATAGCGATATTTAGGTAGATATTTAAATATACTCATTATTATAGATGAGTTGTAACAGTTCAATGTGAATACCACATTTTAAAACAATTCTGAACGTAAAGGAAAATATTGGATTCAAATGCAAAGAACAACTAGAATCATTCTTGAAGCCATGCGTCCATCTCGGTGATTCAGGTTTTTGTAAATTTCATTTTGAGAAATGACGTCATCTTCACATGTCCGTCCCATGTCACCGACTGCATCAAGGTCACAAGATGGGTGCCAAGTTCAAAGGTCATGTATCGCTGAAACCACGGGATATTTGTCTCGCTGTTCAAGAACGTTCTCTCCTACAAAAACGACAACCTCAGCTAATCCGGTTTATGATAAGCCAAACCCTAATCCAAAAAAATCCGGAATTTCTCACTCGATCACAAATTTTTCACAGACAACTTCGACTATCAACCCATGGATCCGAAAACTTCTCTACGCGTTTTTTCTGTCCGTGTTTTTTCAAATCTCGCACGGCAACGGCGCCGACTCAACCGGCCTTACCTTTCCCTCCCTGATCAGGATAGGCGTCATCCTCCCCAACAATACTGCGAGCTCCTCCAGCCTCATCAAAGTCCAAAGCTCGCTGGAATCAGCGAAAGAGAAACTGGAACGCGGTGTCTACAAAGTCAACCACGTCAAGAAAATCAAGTTCGATCTTCGAGACTCGAAATGTTCAGCGTTATACGGACCTTTAGCAGCCATCTCCATGTTTAAGGATAAAACAGTCGATGTCTTCTTTGGCCCGGCATGCGATTATTCCTTGTCGCCGGTCGCCAAATACGCCTCACAACGATGGCGAATTCCTGTTGTAACCGTAGGCGGTTTCGCCGCTGCGTTCGACAGCAAAATCGAGTACCCAGCATTAACACGGATTCAAACCACCTCGAGCGACTTGAAGACTGTTGTCCGGGCTATACTCAACCACTTCGAGTTTAAATATTTCGGAATGTTCTATCACGATTCTGGTTCGGCGTTGAGTGATTGTTATCATACCCTGTTCCCCCTCTACAAAAACATGTCTGAATCGGTGACGATTCAAAAGTTTTTCAACGAAGAAAACAAGGATAGTTTACAAAATTTGCTGCGTGATTTGAAGGACTTCATCGAACCTAACGCGAGGAGTAAGTAGCATCGTTAAGTTTATGCTTTTGAAAAATGATTATATATATATATATATATATATATATATATATATATATATATATATATATATATATATATATATATATATATATATATATATATATATATATATATTGATCCATGTGTGTTACAGGATAGTTGTGATACCTGCCGTTGATGATATGTCAGTATCTCTCTTAGGGTCAGGATAAATGCTGGAATATACGTAAAGGAAAGTTAAAGGATTAATGTTACCTTCAAGACTATAGAGCTGGTTAGTAGGTCACCAACCAGTTCTACGGCTCAATAAATCCTGCATAAGCCATAGAACTGGTTGCTGACCTACTTACCAGCCCTATCGTCAGGCTTGCATTTTAGATCTGCGTTAGTGTCAGGGTTACTTTAGCGTTTGGATTAGGGATTTAGACAACAATACTAACATAATTAAAGCTTTAGATCTGTTATTTTGTTGCTATTCCTTACAGATGGGAGGTAACTGTTAAAGTCGTGAACACAAATACATATCAAATAGGCTGGTAGTCAGACAATGCTCCCCCAATTCCCATCATTTCCATGCCTTACACCAGGGGTCTCCAAACTTTTCAGACCGAGGGCCGCATTGACTATAAAATTTCAGTTCGGGGGCCAGTTTCTTCTTTTGATTTTTCTGGGCAAAGTTTCTCAGCCATCACCAACAAACGGGTTTTCCGTGGACAAAAAGATCTCCGCGGGCCGGATGAGAGGACATCGCGGGCTGCATACAGCCCGCGGGCCGTAGTTTGGAGACCCCTGCTTTACACTTTAAAAAAATCATTGACGTTTTAAACTTAACCTTTTGTTTGAATTTCAACCCTTTCTTCCATTATATTTGTACAACCTTGATATTTAGGACTTGACCTTTTGTTTACAATCTTTTAAAATATTAAATTTGTAATTACAGTCATAAATTCCTCAGTCATAAATTCCTTAGTAAGGGAAGTAACTGATAGACAGTATCGCTACCCATAAATATAAATTCAAGCCAAACAGGGACATGGGCAGAAAATTGGCTCAGCCCAAGCCTTAATTTTATGCTTTAAAAAAAACAACATAGTAACCCATATCTTATTTCCCCCTTTGCAACCCTATTATCACCCAGCCAATGAGATTCTATGTAATAAAGTGAGTGAGATACCGACCCCCCTCCCCCCCCCCTCCTCCTCAACTAACCTGATTAGACCTGTAAGTGTAGCTCCCATTTACCGTCACGATCGATCAGTTTTAGACGGACTTTGCCGATCCGTTCAAATTCTTGACTAAAAATGCAAACATGCATCGCATTACTAGGAAACACCGAGTACATTTTGTATCGCATGGTATTGATACTATATTGAACAAGTTATATTTTCTTCATTAGAGTACGAGCATAAATAAATAAATAAATAAATAAATAAATAAATAAATATATATATATATATATATATATATATATATATATATATATATATATATATATATATACATGTTATATATATAAACATATATATATATAACATGTATATATATTTATATATATACATATTTATATATATATATATATAAACATATATATATATATATATATATATATATATATATATATATATATATATATATATATATATATATATATATATATATATATATATATATATATATATATATATATATGTATATATATAACATGTGTATATATATATAACATGTGTATATATATAACATGTGTATATATATATAACATGTGTATATATATATAACATGTAAATACATTTATAAAATGTATATATATATGTTACATGTATATATATTAATTTTTTATAAGTGAATTTTCTCTCTATCTATCTATAATATAAGCGGGCAAGTAGTGTGTCAGTCCTTCCTTCCGTCATCGCTATAGCTTTTAGAACCATAAAAGTAAACATTCGCACCACGCAGTGCTTTTCAGTGCACCGCAGTGTCTTATTATAAGTATTAGAGTAGGGTTTGTTTATATAGTGGCATAGAGCTATTTTATAATTTCCACTGTTTGTACAATTTTGCATAACGTAAAGAAAATATTAAATACACGCACATTGCTAAAACATATTAAAAGGATCAATGTCAAATATAGTTTTCGTTAATATTCCTAGAAAAAGTGGATACATTTTAATAACATAATAACAGTACGGTAGAAAAATCAAATTAATTTAACTCTTTTTTTCTAATTTTGACAAAGGAGGTAATTTAAAAATACATTAAACTCACGCTAATAAAAAATGTGAATGCAAATATACGTTCGTCATAGAAGGAATTAGTGTTGCAATAATATAATTAGCAAAATGTGAATGCAAATTATTCGGATGTGTAAGAGGAAATTATTGTTAGAAAATTATACTTAGCATGGATTGATAAAAGGCAATCTTTTATTTATTTTATTCACTGAATGTAGGCCCTACTGTTTATTACTTATAATTTTTAATCAACTATTCAGCACTATTATAGACGCGTCATCACGTTCATTAGGTGCGCAATGGTTTTAGTTATGAAACTCTTTTGTAAATTTTTAAAATTTAAAGTACTGGAAAAAAAAATGCGTGAATGGATAAAGTGAAATAGTGTAGGTAAAACACGGTATTTTAAATACTGCCTATTATTTATACTGTTTTCTAATTATTATTCTATCTTTCGGGTTTTATAGGAGAGGCGTAGCGAGGGGGGGGGGGGGCATATGTCCCCGGGTGCCGACCTTAAGGGGCGCCAAAGTGGGTTGGAAAAAATTTGCGAGGGGGGGGTGGAAATCGAAAGTTTTAGGGCGGGGGGGGGGGGACAGGGGTGCAAATCGAAAGTTTGAGGGGGGTGCAAATCACCGGAAAGGGCGCGATTTGGCGCTACGGGCTAGACTGTGAGCAATATGCCTTTATGATTGCATTTAAATTGTGTTTATGTTATGAGTGTTGTGTTTGTTTTTTCGTTTGTGTTTTTTTTTTTTTTGCGTTCGTTTGTGTTGTGTTTAGTTTTGTTCTGTTCCCAAGTTGGTACATTTAAAAAAGATTTACCGTGGCGGAGCACGGGATGCAGCTAGTATATATATAAGGAGAGAGAGAGAGAGTGTATCACTTTGAAAGAGCTCGCTATTTTCTTACAATTAGAATTTCAGGTCTAGTGCAGTGAAATGGTAGATAAAGGGGGGCAACTTTCAGCCCCAATCTTGCGTGGGAGCTTGCAAAAATCTTTTTATAAGAGCCCATTGTGTCACTCAACACTTCGCCAGTTCCAAACCCCTTCTCTCGCTGTAAATAAATTCCTTTTCTAAATGTAAATAAACACATCCAATTTCCTAAGTTGTCGCTGTTTCTATGCTAGCCCCAGCGACCGTTTCATGGAAAAAGTCAATCCCAACTCGACGTGGTCGCTCACATAGCCATTCCGATCACGCCTCGACCCTCTGCGACGGCTGAGATAGAGGTGACCGCACGCCGAGCCGGCGTTGACAACTGCAATTTGACCGCTGGTCAGTTCCAGCCGAGCACGTGAGGGGGAGGACAGCGGGCGGACGTCCTGTAGGGATTAACTGGGACTTAACCTATTTTAACTCGGCCTGGCTGTCGCTGGACACTCGCCGTTGACCGTGATCGATTTTTAAGTATAGATCTGGGGGTCTTGTGGAAAAATCGAAGTGTAAATGGTAGCTGTACTGTTGTGAATTTGTTACACATTTGTTCAAAAACGTAAATCTATTGTTTTAACTTAATCATCTTTTAAAAATATATCTTTGTAATACTCTTTATCATTTCACTGTGGGTCAGTGTTTCTTCTGGACTTTTTTCCTCGGGGGTGGGGGGGGGGGAATAACTTGAAATTTTCCGGGGGTCAGAATAAAATTTCCGGGGGCGACAATTTTAAAAGTATATATTTTCTACATAAATTCCATTTCGTTTAGAGGGGGGCGTTAGACTCTCCCGAAGCCCCACCCCCCCCCCCACCCCCCAGGTATGCCTGGAAAAAACACTGCTGTGTGTATGAAATGTCGACTAAAGATATATTGAGGCATCTATAATTCGAGCGATAATTTCGGATTGTGAAATATAGTTGTGTTATGAATTTCTCCTCGCCATTTGTTTTTCGTTCGTAACATTTTTTAATAAAATTATAATGTGCAGTGTCTTACACGGTAGTCGAGAAATAGCGCACACGACTATTATACCAAAAGTGTTTCGTTCCGTTTGTTAACTGCCGATGACTGTAGGACTTCTTTAAATCTATTATGTAACATATACTGGATTCTGGTACAGTAGAATTTTTCCAGAATCGTCCATCTTTAGGGTGAGTACAGGCAACTGAGCTGTTTACACAATCCCTACACGTGTCATTACGTGGGATGGCGTGGCCTAGCGGTGGAGCGCTAGACTGCTCACCTGATAGTTTCGAGTTCGAATCCCGGTTCAAATTAGTGGAACGTCCCTGAGTCCACCCAACTCTGATGGGTACCTAACTCACATTAGGGAAAGTAAAGGCGGCTGGGCATAGTGCTGACCACATTATCCCTTTATATGACGAGGTCAAGAAACAAATAAACTCCACTTCATCTGCCCAATGGATCGTCAGAACTAAAGAGGAATCTTTCCTTTTTTTTTTTACAAAGTGTCAAGGTCATTGACATCTGTTACACTGATCTGCCTTATATCTGTCCGTATTTCACAAGATTTCTTCTCAAACTCCAAACACGGGCAATATAAAAAAAAACAAAAAAACAAAGCTGCTCTTTTTATTTTTATTTTTTTCAATTCTCATGGGGGTCCGGGTTTAACAACTAAGTTTCGATTTCAAATTCGGATTTCTGTGAGAGAGGACGATGGCAATGGGGGACTGGGGGTATGTTATGAACTTCAAGAAAAATTGAAAGATCGTTGAAATCAACAGGCCATGTGTTTCGTGTCCATTCGTTTCATTGCCCTTTGAAAAAAAAAAAAATTGAAGTCTTCTCTTTGCGAAAATTTAAACTTCAAGGACGATATAATATTTTAATATTCGATTTTAAAGTTTAAAGAGACGGCTTGGTTGAATAGTAGAGCGTTATCGAGTTCGAATCCCTGGATTGATTCTGTCGGATTTCTTTAAGTCCACCCAGTTATGGTGAGTACCTGACTCAAGTAAAGTCGGCGGTGCATAGTAGAGACCACACTGTCCCTTCATAAGCCGAGGTCACTGAATCAGGTGAACTCTACTTCACCTGTACCATGGACCATAAGGCTGGAAATGTTGCGTTTCATCTTGCCACGCCTTTCAGTTCAAATTTTACTTTCGTCCACTAACCTGACATTCAGGAATTAAAATAAAAACCACATCGATATTTTCCACGACAATTATCACGATTGAAAAATCGCATCACACACTTATTACAAACGGTGGTAAGAATTGTACAAGCGTAATGTGCATATTGTCACAATACAAATTTCTTTGTTTAAAAAAAAATCATAGGATTTGCTAGAATTCTTTGGTAACTTTATTTTTATATCCGCCTCCACCCCCACCTCCCACCCCACCCCCTCCCACCCAACCCTGAGCCAGACGAACACTTTCAGCACTAAAACAAACATGTCCGACATCTTGACCTTAGACTAAAATAACCCCTCGGTATCATTTCCTTGTTCAAATATTAAAACCGCTATTTCGAGGTCAAATTTTGATGGCGTTTCCTGATGTAGTTCTTCTTAACTGAACTCAGTATTTCTATCATAAGTTAGTTCTCCAAAATTTCGCAAAGTTTCATAGATTCCATAGCATTAGTAGATCGATATAAAGTTTAGATAAAGGTACCAGTGAAGCTACCTCAAGCGACTGTCTTAGAAATCACCGCGGTAAGATGGTTCAGAGCATTTAAACACGTGACATAAAAATGGTTGCCGGAAGTTGCTAATGGAGTAACTGAAATCCATTTCTGTTAACTCCGTTTTGCCCCGTAAAATGTCACTTAGAACGGACGTGGAAATAATTGAGAACTGTCACAGTTAAATTAGCATTTTATTTAGAAGCGGATTGAGCACATAATTTTAAGCGCTGTTACCTTGATAAACAGGAGCTTTGAATGTGAGTATCATTGATATTGAGAAGATTCGGTCTTTAAGTTGTGATCTTGAAGATGCGATCTTTAAGATATTATCTTACAGTTGTCATATTTAAGTTGTCATCTTTAAGTTGTCATCTTAATGTTGTCATCTTAATGTTGTCATCTTTAAGTTGTCATCTTAATGTTGTCATCTTAATATTGTCATCTTTGAGTTATCATCTTTAAGTTGTCATTATCATCTTTAAGTTGTCATCTTTAAGCTGTTATCTGTGAGTTGTCATCTTTAAGTTATCTTTAAGGTGTCATCTTTTAGGTGTCATATTTAAGTTGTCATATTTAAGTTGTCATCTTTAAGTTGTCATATGTGAGTTGTATCTTTAAGGTATCATCTTTAAGGTGTCATCTTTAACGTGTCATCTTTAAGCTGTTATCTGTGAGTTGTCATCTTTAACGTGTCATCTTTAAGGTGTCATCTTTTAGGTGATATATTTAAGTTGTCATATTTAAGTAGTCACCTTTAAAATGTCATCTTTAAGTTGTCATCTTTAAGTTGTCATCTTTAAGTTGTCATCTTTATTTTTTCATCTTAAAGTTGTGATCCTACAGTTATAATCTTACAGTTGTAAACTTCAAGTCAAGATTCGATCTTCAGTTTTATAATTTTAATCTGTGATTTAAGTTATATTATTTTAAATTAAAGTAGTGATTTTCAGTTGTTGATCTTCAAGTTTAGATCTTCAACTTGTGGTCTTCAAAATCTGACCTCTAATTGATAAATAACACATGAAAATCTACGACCAATGTGTTATACATTTTTTTGAGTATTCTAGAGTAGCTTTTGTCTTGAATGCCAAGGCTATTTAAAAGTTTAAAAAACATTTTTCAAACACAATTGGTGAAATTGGTCGCATTGCTGATATCAGAGATGCGTGGAAGAAACTCTGAATGAGAGTCGCATATTTTCAAAAATTTCCAAGGATTTTTAGTATATAGAGTTATATGGTTTTTTTCTGTATTTTCTGTAGTTATTTTTGTTTCGCCTTATTTTCCTCTTGTGTGATTATTTTTTCTCCCCCCCCCCCCCCCACCTTTGTTCCACGTTGTGCATTTAAATTAACTTTATTTGACACGCGGGTCTGTTGGTCTTGGTGACGCTATCGAACAAGCCCTGATTCGGAAGCGAGGCTGCGCTAATTGCGCGCCAGAAACACAACGGAAGAACAGTTTAAAAAAAACATTTCAAAGTTTAAATAGCTGACATATTTCTCCAACGTAAAGAAAGAAAAAAAAATCGAAAAAAAAAATCCTGTTTTTTCAGCTCTCTGCTTCATCTAATATATTTTTTCAGTCATGTCCAACGCATTATTTTTAAACATGGTCTTCACTCTCGTCTTGAGACTTGATAAGACTCTATATATATTCATAAAAGAATATGAATAAAATTATCATCAAATGCTCAGGCTTTTACATTGTCTACATTGGTTCTAAAATCGATACATCAGAATATCCGAAGAATCCACAGGATTTTAAATCTAAAATTTGATTTCGAGAAAATCCATACCTTGTACATTTCCCTTCGTAGCAAATGTTCGAGTAATCTAAAGCGGTGAAGGGCTAGGAGGATTTAATAGATGGCGCCGCAGGCTTTGAGAGTATAGGAGCCAAACACAAAGGATACGCTAGGCGTATCTTATCTGATGGCCAAGATGTTTTCTTCTTTCTTCTTCTTTGTTCTTAATTTTAGTGTTGGAAAAGATTAACTCAAACCCAATTAATTATACGTAACAACTTGTTAAGCCCCATACATGCCTCTAAGTCCGATTTTAGACTGCTTTTTTGGATTTGCTTCCATAGCCTATGTCCAAAAATACAAGGCAGCCGTAGTTTGATTTTGGAGTTGTCTCTCCTAGAAGAGTGGCTGTCCTCAGCTATCGAGCCTTATCTGCCAGAGGGTTCGAACTCGGGACTTTTCAGTTCTATGCGCTTAACTGACCCGACCACGCCGACCTCCAAGATGCTTTCAAATGGTGTAATTTCAGCCTATATACACGTACATTTACATGTATATATATATATATATATATATATATATATATATATATATATATATATATATATATATATATATATATATATACATCATCAAGAGTTCAAACTCATACTCTCTCTCTCTATCTATCGCTCTCTCTCTCTCTCTCTATCTCTCTCTCTCTAAATATATATGATGCTTTCAAATCGTGTAATTTCAGCCTATATACATGTACATTTACATGTATAAATTGTATATATATATATATATATATATATATATACATATATATATATATATATATATATATATTTAGAGAGCGAGATAGAGAGAGAGAGCGATAGAGAGAGAGAGAGTATGAGTTTGAACTCTACGCTTGATGATGGTTAACATACAGTAATATCTTCCTGAGTATATTTAAATAATCCCCGCCTCCAATCGGCCTTGCTACTTCAGACCGTCAAATAACGCATCAGTGTAATTTGTTTACGTACGTTCTAAATAACGAAACGAAATTAACTTTAGTTAAACGCCCGAAAACACGACATAAATTCAATCGTATTTAAATCTTTGATCTCGTCGATTGGATTGTTGATTTAGTGTATTTTTTCGTTTCATCTTTTTTGTTGATCCAGCTTTTGAAAAAATCTCGAGGGATGTGTGTTTGAATTTGTATAAATTACCCGAAATATATTTACGGTTTGGGTATAAAGACGCGTGGTTATTTTGTGTTTTTTGTGTGTTTTGGTTTCTAGACTTTAATCAACTTTCTTAAGTCAAAGGTTAACAAGCTCCGAATTAGATTTCTTCTTCTTCGCTTTCCAGAGGATATAGGCTATGCACAAGCACTCTTCAAGCCTGTCTGGTGTTTTGTTTTTAATGTACGTCCACTTCTCCATGTTTTTAGGGGACGGCGTGGTTGGGTGGTAGAGTACACAACTGCTAATCCGAAAGTCTCGCGTTCGAATCCCTGGTTCATGTCAGTAGAATGTCCCTGAGTCTTCCTCAGTTCTTTGGTACCTGTCCCGTGTGGTTCCAAATGGTATTTATTTTTTCTCCATTATCTCACACTACAATCGCTTTCTCGTGTTTCCTAAATCCAACCAACAAAAACAACACAACATTTATTAGAACTGCTTCTAACAAGTTTCTAATAATATTCCCCAAAATACCACATAACCCCGAATTCCTTGACTTAATAATATTCACCAAAATAACTCATAACCCAGAATTCCTTGACTAAAGTTACGTTTTAATAAAAAAAAAAAAAACGACCATTACAATAATATCATATCGCAGGCTCAATGATAACTTCAAGTGAGTTGACATACGGAAGCCTGCGAGTCTAATAACTGTCAAGTGCAGGGATAATACATCTGCCATGTCAGACCCACCCTGCGGGTCAGACCCACCCTGCGGGTCAGGGGTCAGACCCCTATTCTGGACGGCTAAATCGGTTAGATGTTTGAATATTTATGACCGGCGGATTCAGACAATAGCTACGGCGACCGGCTAGCGATATGACAGGTCGAAAATGGACAGTTCCGGATATTCCGGAAGATCCGTATTTTGATTTTTTTTTTAACAGTATCTTTGTGTAGATACAAAGTAAAATAACAATTTGTGATGTATTTTCGTTTCGTGATCAATAAAATATTAAGAAAAGTAGGAAAGTTTCGTTTCAAAGTTGGCGCCTCATGAGGCTGGTGAAGTAGAGTTCATTTCTTTATAGAATTGTGTGGTCAGCACTATGACCAGGTACCTATATTCTCTCTTAGGTACTCATCAGAGTAGGGTGGACTCATGAACGTGATACGACTCCAACAGAAGACCCGAACCAGTGGCGTAGCGAGGTCGGGTGTGACCCGGTGTGGCACCTAATGGTGTCACCCCCTCAGAGGCGTAGCGACCGTTCCCGGGGACAAACTTTCAAATTTTCGATTTGCACCCCCCTCAAGTTTTTCTCTATATATTTTGCTATTTTTTGCCTTGGTGTCACCCGGTGCGTTCCGCACCCCCCGCCCCCCCCCCCCCCCCCCCCGCTACGCCTCTGACCCGAACTCGAGACTTTCCGATTAGCAGTCGAACTCTCTACAATTCGACCACGCCGTACCATACAAAGCTAGAAGATAAAGATCACAGTTTTCAGTTTTTATATTTTAAGTTTATTCAATGTATCCGTTATTCAATGTCAAT
This sequence comes from Physella acuta, assembly GCF_028476545.2. NCBI lineage: Eukaryota > Metazoa > Mollusca > Gastropoda > Physidae > Physella > Physella acuta. The sequence goes on from NW_026733294.1 coordinate 16,030, forward strand.
ACACTAAGTTATAAATGGTTTTAAAAAAATTCAAAAACACGTAGGAAATTAAATTTTACATTTGATTTCTCCATACAAAAGCAATTCACAAAATCATCGTACATTTCTAAATAATAAAGCGTTCAAAATTATTTACCACCATAATGCAAAACATATAAATCGTGTATTCCTATTCGTAACTTTCGTATACACACCCTTCTCTCCCTCTCTCTGTATCTCTTCTCTCTATTCTGTAATTTATCTCCCCCCCCCCCCCCCCCTTGATACTCTCTACTCTCTTATTGGCGTCTAAAATCTTTCAAGGATTTTGAAGAGCGAATTTCCCTCACCGAAAATCCCATCCCTAGCGGCACTTCGGCGCTTTAAAGGGTTAATACCCGCATATTTAAACCGCCGAACAAAGGGTTAAGCAAAAGATAAAAATAAAATAGGTCGATGAATTTTTGTAAGAATTTGTAATTTTAAACGAAACAAAAGATTGAAATAGAATATAAAGATATGCATGATGCTTGATTTGTAATGGGATTTAAAAACAGTTTAATTCAAGGCTGAAGTTTTATTATTGTGGTCAGTGATTTTTAGGGAGGCTTAGGTCCTAACTTAGACTTGACCTAACTAAAGAAGGCAGATTCAAAACATGACCGATATTTCTTTAAAGAAAAGGTGTTGTGGAAATGATAGAGGGCGCTTGGTGTAGAGATAGGGTCAGGGTCAAGGTTACTGTTGGTGGAACTATTTTTAGAAAATGTTGAAATAAACGGAGTTATTTTACTGTTTTTACAATATAAGTACTCTGCCAATACAATCATACTTGAATATTGCGATTGTGTAGTATCTTTTTAAACCCGGCGGTGAAACGGGCAGATGAAGTAGAATTCGCCAGGTTCTGTGACTTAGGAACATGATAGGTTTGTTTGATGAGCACTTTAAACAGCCGTTTACTTTCCCTAACGTGAGTCTGGTACTCATTAGAGTTTTATGGGCGCCGTACGTAATCGAACCCGGGATTCGAACCAGAAACGTTTGGTTTAGCAGGCGTAGTCTCTATCACCAGACCACGTCGTCCCATGCGATTGTGTGCCTGGTACAAAATCTAATCGCGTTTTGATATTTTCTTCTAGATATTCTATACCCCCCTCTTCCCAACACGTATAGTGAGCTGTTGTGTCTCGCTACAGTCATATCCGTATCTCATCAGCTGGTTGATATACGTGCTACTCGCACATCGATTTACTCTCAATAACACACCACCGCACTAAAACCACTCACAAAAAAACCCATGCGAAATGCACGCGCTCTTAACGCACACGTTCGTGATTTTCTATTTTTTTCATCCCGGTCCTCGAAAATCGCATTAGAAAAATCCGGCATCGATTTCCCCCCACTGCAGATCTAGTTCTGTGACTATTAACAGGCCAAGCCGTCTCCCGCTGTTTTACGCAATAATCCTCTTACTGTGCGTTTAGCGCTGTCTCGATAAGGGGGATAAATCTCAAGAACGATTACTTTCATCTCGATTTGTTGGTGAAATTGAATTATCCGCACTTGTTGAGATAGCGTAACTTTGAAGTAAATTACTATGGCGTAGAAAAATAAATGAGTGCATCGTGTTTATGGTTAGCAAGATATATATACATTATATATATATATATATATATATATATATATATATATATATATATATATATGATTATACAAGATATTTTTTGAAATAGGAATCCGTAGAGTATCCTTAGAAATTGGACGTGTATAGCTTTATGACGTCTATAGCTAATGAAATTGATAGTCGTCACTTTTAGGCTTAATAGCTCTGGTCAATGGGATTTGAAAGTAGAAATAATTTTAAATGAAATTAAAGGCGGATGTTCTTTGTTATAAAAACTTTATTTTAGGTGATGTTTTATTTTGAAGAATTGTTTTCAGTGAATACGTTAAAATTGGATAAATAAAAATAAATTTCAACAAGTATATTGGATTATTTTAAAAAAAGGTATCAACATTCAATTGCAAAAAAAAAATAACGCTATTTAAAACATAAGTATTTAAAATCAGATTTGATTTAAAATCAGATTTAAAAAAATAAAAACATTATTAATTGTTAACTTAGTCATGAACCTTTCTTTTATGAAAACATGCCTCACATTTTTTCAAAAATTGAATAATATCAAGCTTTACAGTAAAATATGTAAAGGAATATCAGTCCCCGCCCTCCTCCGTTTTTCAATCAAGGTAAAAATTAATTAGTTACCCCCCCCCCCCCTCGATCCCCAGGACAACCTTGCCCTTGACTTAGAGCAAAAGTAAACCATTTTCTCCGGGCTAAAAATTATCCGAGGGATTCCTGACTTCGTGACGTTCGGTGGATGTAATAACCGGTTATTGTGGGGGCCATTAGCCAGAGTCAGATGACTGCAACCAGCCACCAAATTATACTTTTAACCAAAATAGTTTTTTTATTTTTTATTTTTTTTTTTGTACTGTTAGCTGAACTCTCGGGGGCATTGTGAGCACCGTTTTGGAATGAGAGAATTATCGGAATTATGTTGTTCCTAACTTGATATGGGTTATACGTTTTAACTAGTATGTTTTTTTTTTCGAGGATAGTTTTGATGTATTTTGATATATTGTGTAGTGTTCAAGTTACCAGAGAACTCAATTACTTACGGACTAGTCAGAAATATATGGCTAAATACCCCTGGTTTACCCTCAGAAATTCTTCCAGGCATCTTTTCGACCCCCTCCCCGAAGAAAGTCTAAAGCTCCCCCCCCCCCCTCCGAACGAATTTCAACACATATAGAAAATATATACATTTACCTGTGTCCACCCCCCCCCCCCCCTTTCCCTTCCCCCCGGAAAATTGAGTCCGCCCCGCCGAAAATGTCAACAGCCCCCCCCCCCCCCCCCCGAGAAAAAAGTCTGAAAGAAACACCGGTTTCCCTTTATATCCTACATAAATACCCGTCACGATCTTAACTATAACCTACATTTACACCGAGTTTTAACCTAATTCTAAGATTAAACAGTAAAAAAAATAACTTAAATTTATAAATAATCCCTAGAATTCTAACAGTCTTACAGCATACTCTTAACATCCTAAACCTAAACTTTTGGCCTAACATCCACGCCCTATCGCATAATTGTATACACAAATCAGTTGCTAGATGTTATCTTATTTGTTTTAACAATTAATCCACATTAACTTTTTTTTTAACTTTCTACAATTAAATCTAGCTTGCTCTTGCGAAATATCGATTAAACAAAACCTAGAGCATTACATTTTTATAACGCTTTCTCTTTATTCTCTTCAAGGAGTTCGCTCACCCCCCTCCCTCTCACACTCTCTTTCTCTCTCTTTTTCTCTCTCTCTCTCTCTCTCTCTTTCTCTCTCTCTCTCTCTCTCTCTTTCTATCGGGGTTTGGTTTTTCCAATGACAAAATCGCGTGTAAGTATTCAATTCATCTGCCACCTTAACCTAATTACCAAGATCGAACCAATCGAACCGAAGACCTAAACTTTCACATAAATCGGGGCAACTCCTGGATAAAAATCAATACCACCATTGTTTTTTTTTTAATTTAAATTTAAGTGAAATAGTGATCCAAGTCTAATGCATGCGGAGTTTAACATATTTCAATTCAATACGATTATCTAATACTTTTTAAAGCTGCTAACCAATTTTAAATGTGTTATTGGGGATTTTTATAAATGGACTTGTTAAATATTATTATTGTAATAGTGCACGACATTAATTTGAAAATAGTGGTCTGCTTGGTCGAATCGGTAAAGCTCATGTTTGCTAAATTGAAAGTCTCGAGTTCGAACCATCTTCGGGCAGATGAGGCTCGACAATTGGGGACAACAACTCTTCTAGGAGAGAAAACTCCAAAACCTCCATAATCAGACAATTGCTACCTTGTAGTTGTAGTTTTTTTTTTTTTTTTAACTATGGAATCAAATTAAAAAAGAAAAGCAGGCTGAAATAGGAGTCAATGGCATATAAGGCGCATAACATATTGACTCGTAATAGGCAATTGTGTTGAAGAAATCAACAGCTTTCTCGTGTGCGTACCTATTTTGTATGTGGGGGACTTATTTTGTATGTGGGGGACGTATTGGTTATGTGGGGGACCTATTGGTTATGTGGGGGACCTATTGGTTATGTGGGGGACCTATTGGTTATGTGGGGGACCTATTGGTTATGTGGGGGACCTATTGGGTATGTGGGGACCTATTGGGCATTTGGGGACCTATTCGGCGTTTTATATAAAACTATTTGCTGACCTATTGGCTATCGTGAGTAGGGACCTAAAAACTATCGTGCATGATGACCTTTTTGCTATCGTTAGTGGGGACCTATTGACTATCGTGGATGGTGAACTATTTGTTACCTTGTATGGTGACCTATTTGCTATTAAGTATGGTGACCTATTAGCTATCGTATATGGGGACCTATTTGCTATCTCGTATGGTGACCTATTTGCTATCTCGTATGGTGACCTATTTGCTATCTCGTATGGTGACCTATTTGCTATCTCGTATGGTGACCTATTTGCTATCTCGTATGGTGACCTATTTGCTATCTCTTATGGTGACCTATTTGATATCTCGTATGGTGACCTATTTGCTATCTCGTATGGTGACCTATTTGCTATCTCGTATGGTGACCTATTTGCTATCTCGTATGGTGACCTATTTGCTATCTCGTATGGTGACCTATTTGCTATCAAGTATGGTGACCTATTTGCTATCAAGTATGGTGACCTATTGGCTATCGTGAGTTTGGACCTATTGACTATCGTGTTTGATGACCTATTAGCTATCATGTGTAAAAGACCTGAACACACTCATGTTGCAATCCCATGTACATCCTACACAATCGCATGGACGTCCTACACAATCCCATGTACATCCTACACAATCCCATGGACATCCTACACAATCCCATGGACGTCCTACACAATCAACTGGAAGAGCTTAGGCGCCAACTAATGCAATTTTAATACCTCACCGTGTACAATGCATCAGACGGTGTAATATTGAATGCATCTGAAGTTATTTTTAGCTTTGTGTCGTCATTGTGTTGCGTCATGTCTGTGATGTATTGATTAGTACAGACCTTTTCTTTTTGTACACAAAAAAATGGTAAGGGGTAGTAATAGAGACGTGATTTGTATACTGTAATATATTCAAATATATGATAGGACTATTGATGGTGTTAAATACATTTAAAATACTATTCCTTATCTATGATATTTGGATTTCTGTTATTGCGTTCTCGCAGTTATAGACGTATGTTGTTTTCACTTTATATAAAATGTGTTGTATGTTGTATGTTTTTATTCTGTGTTGAATGCTGCATTTAATATGTTAGTCATAGTATGTTATTTCCAAAAAAAAAAATAATAAACTTTTAATTGAAAACGACAAACAAAAATTACAAGTAGTTTTGCCTTCTCTGCATCATCGTAATTATGACCCCCCCCCCCCCCACACACACACACACTCACCAGCCTCTCTTTCCCCCTTCTTTTTTTTTTTATTTTACAAAAACAAAACTGAAGTAAGAAAGAAAAAAAAAACAAGATGTTTTCTAGGAATTTAACCAAATCAACAAACAAATCGCGTCACAGTACGACTCCAATTACGAGGAAAAGTCTAATTGTTCGAAACGACCCACAATTCCTTACTCGTAGGCCGACAGTTTGTACCGCGATTAGAGTGCCGCCCCTTGTTTCTTGAAATCAAAACACAGGAATCCCATTTCTATCAGTTACGATTTTCATTTTCATAGCCTCGTCCACCGCCCCTCCTTAGCCATATGTTATTTTGTGGGGAAAAAAAAATTGGAGATCTCTTGAACATTCGCTTATTTTTGGAGAAAGCAAAATTCTTGATCCTGTTTCTCTTTAAAATAACACTACCCATTCGTGTTGAGAAAAGGAATACTTTGTTGAGTTTAGGCATCTGTGTAACGTTGTATTTGAGTTTATTTTTGTATAAGAAAAATACTGTGATTAAAAATATTCGAATTTTAATAGTTTTTCTTCCTTTGTGAAATAATTAGGGATTAGGGTCAAGGCGAATAAGATGCTCTTTTAAGAAAATCCGCAATGTAAATTGAGCCGTTGAAAAAAAAGTTCTGATTTATTTTTGTGTTGATTTGGTAAAATGCATCATTGGCTTGCGTGTGGTTGTTTGTGTGTGTGTGGCTGTTTGTGTGTGGCTGTTTGTTGATTGGTAAAAGCCATCTTTGGCTTGCGTGTGATAGTTTGTGTGTGTGTGGCTGTGTGTGGCTGTTTGTGTGGGGCTGTATGTGTTGGACAGTTTGTGTGTGGCTGTTTGTGTGGGGTTGTTTGTGTGGGGCTGTTTGTGTTGGACAGTTTGTGTGTGTGGTTGTGTGTGGCTGTTTGTGTGTTGCTGTTCATATGGCTGTTTGTGTGGCTGTTTGTGTGTGGCTGTTTGTGTGGGGCTGTTTGTGTGTGGCTGTTTGTGTGTGGCTGTTTGTGTGGGGCTGTTTGTGTGGGGCTGTTTGTGTGTGGCTGTTTGTGTGTGGCTGTTTGTGTGTGGCTGTTCATATGGCTGTTTGTGTGGCTGTTTGTGTGGCTGTTTGTGTGTGGCTGTTTGTGTGTTGCTGTTCATATGGCTGTTTGTGTGGCTGTTTGTGTGTGGCTGTTTGTGTGTGGCTGTTTGTGTGTGGCTGTTTGTGTGTGGCTGTTCATATGGCTGTTTGTGTGGCTGTTTGTGTGGCTGTTTGTGTGGCTGTTTGTGTGTGGCTGTTTGTGTGTTGCTGTTCATATGGCTGTTTGTGTGGCTGTTTGTGTGGCTGTTTGTGTGTGGCTGTTTGTGTGTTGCTGTTCATATGGCTGTTTGTGTGGCTGTTTGTGTGTGGCTGTTTGTGTGTTGCTGTTCATATGGCTGTTTGTGTGGCTGTTTGTGTGTGGCTGTTTGTGTGTGGCTGTTTGTGTGTTGCTGTTCATATGGCTGTTTGTGTGGCTGTTTGTGTGGCTGTTTGTGTGTGGCTGTTTGTGTGTGGCTGTTTGTGTGTGGCTGTTTGTGTGTAGTTGTGTGTGGCTGTTTGTATGCGACAGTTTGTGTGGTTGTTTGTGTGGCTGTTTACTATGCTATTTGTTAAGCTGTTTGTACGGCTCTTTTTTATTTTCTGGGCTGTTTGTGAAGTTGTTCTTTAAGTCAGGTATTAAGCTCTTTCGGCTGTTTGTGATGCTGTTCTTTAAGTGATGTATATAACTGCTTTTTATACTTTGGTAAGTCTTCTCTTGTGGTTAATTCTAATACTGCTATTACACTGATTGTGGTGTGGCTCATAGTCTAATTGTAGATTTTCATGTTTTATTCTTTTTAATACACAATTAAACTGTTTTTTTTGTGTTTTTTTTTTCAAATATTTAATATTCTGCACACGATGGAAATATTAGTGCATACCCTCTTCCCAAAACGGAATAATATAAAAATGACATATTTAAGTATTTGTACCAAAACAAATTTCTGTTACATAAAGTGTAGATCTAATCGATGTATTTCAATATAAATTAGATGTTTATATTCAAATCATATTTTATACACTATTTTCAATAACCGAGTGATGAAATCGTTTTGTGGAAGAAAGCTCATTTTGTCCTCTAATTAATTTGAACCTAGAAACTTTAAAATAAGAAACAAAATCAATGTTTGCATTGGGCGGAAAATTATTTCCCCTTATTTTTGTGGCAGTCATTATCTCCCCTTCTTTCATGGTTGAGGAGTTGGGGTAATCGCTTAAGAATGAAGCCCCGAAATAGACCCATCTCGTCTCCTAGTGTCGTTATAAATTCGCGAATGTGTTGGCAATATAACACAAATAACAGTCTTATCTGTGTGTGTATTTGATTATATAAATTGCAATGGCGGAAATTCTTTTTTTTTTATCAAGTCTCTAAGATAATCCATGATTTTTTTAAAATAAATAAATAAATAAAAATAAAAACGCTAAGGTTGCTACGTGTGATGTGTTTAAGTTGTCTGATTAATTTTGTTTTCTTAATGAAATTGTGTATAAATTAGGCAGGTTTTCATATAAATCGAACACTTGTGCGTTCCTAGCTTGATTGTTTTTTTTAATTAATCGGCTACTAATTAATATTTTAAAAAGGGGTTACGAATTACAAAATTTAGTAATTGAATCATCGAGATTGAAAATGAACATTATTATAATTATGTTTTTTTTTTAAAAAAAAAACATTTGATCATAGCATTAAATTATTGAATTTGATTTTATAAATATAAAATTATATTTGTGTTCATGATTTCGTGATATACGCTATTATTAAATGTATTTTATTATATGGGTAAGTGGTTGTATAAAACAGTTATATAAACCTGCAATTGTAAACATTTTTTTTAATTCTATAGAATGGTTGAATGAATCGATTGCTATTGGCTGCTTATATTGTAAACAAATCAAACAAAATCCCCGCTACTATTTTAATTTAAGATATAGCAATGTGAGTTTATGCAAAAACTATGTTTGTAGCGTTAATTTGTATGATGATTCTGTGAATATGGGTGGAGTATGTAACGAATGTGTACTATAACGAGTCGGTTTAAAGGAAACGTTAAATAAATGTGATTTAATATAAGAATAGGGTGAGAATAATTGCTCTATAATATGTACACAATTACTCAAACTTATCGTAAATTTTATCCATACGCTATTTCTGAACTTACATAACACTAACTCTAAATAAAAACAGTTTTTCTCGCTAACTAAACCTCAATACGGTACTGTTTTGTAACATAGGGTTTTAGCTATTATCTCTCTAAGCAGTACAAAAATGTAACACATTAGGGTATATAAAAGGAAACGATTACTCTAATTCACTTTAGCTGTTCCTTCAGAAGTGAACAAATCAATACCAGTCGCAACAGTCTTTCTCCTCAGCCAAATCACTAATTACCCTTTGACCAGAAAACCAATCAATCATTGAAGGAGGACCCAGGCTATCAATAAAATAAACATCCCGATTATTTTATAAGCAAAGCCACGCCCCTCTGAATCTTTGAACGGGACCGGAAACTGAAACTCCGGAGAAACAACTCCAGTTTTCTGAAGCGTATCGGGAATCACTCAACCGTGCTAATTGGTTAATCAAGCTTTTTTCTTAAATAAAAGCGTTCATTACTTCAATTACGGCGCTTTACGTTCTATTTCAGGCTACGCGGCGTACAAGACAATGCCTGAAGAATGAATATTTAATTATTATTTCGAATCGCAAGCCAAAAAAGTTTTTTAAGCCGTCATTTGGAAGCTTAAGACTGGAATTATTTCTTTTAATCCATCTGCGTGGAACGACGTTTATCGTGTTGTAATGAAAGTTTTTTTTTTTTTTAAACTCAGAGTGAAATATTACAAGAGAATAAAAACACTGAATATTAAATGCCAGTGGGTTTTACACGAGAAAGGTGGAACTGGGAATAGCACATGCTCTAGTTATTCGGAGTAATCTTTTGTTTGTAACAAATAAATTTAACAGGGTGTGTAAAACATGGTGCTTTAGAGCATCGAAGGGATGATTGAATGAGTATGTGTGATTGTTATCACTTAATTTATTTTCGATATTTATGTTTAGATTGATTGTATGTTGTCACTCTGGGGGGTGACACCATTAAGTGCCGCACCGGGTGACACCCGACCTCGCTACGCCACTGGTACAATGATACGTACCCACAATCTCAATCCTGAACGTCATAGCTAGGTCATATTTTGGTGATTTGTAACCATGTAAAGCATTAAAAAGATAGTCGACCTAATTGAATATTGACATCTTCAGCAAAAGGTCCTCATCTTAGAAGAAATCTGTCTGAATTACTTCATGCAACTTTTAAATGAGCTTCTACGCCTGTCATATCAGTTTATATAATTAGAACCAGATTCGTTCGCAAGTGGATCTGAAACTTTATTAGGTATTCAATGAGCGCAACAGAGATTACAAATCGATTTTTAACTGGTGTTTAATTTTTTTTAAGATAATCGGATGAGTGACCTCAAGTAAAAAAAAATAATTAATTTAATTTTAATATTTTTATTGTGTATCACGTTTGTCCTGATTTTAAAATAATTATAAATAAAAAATGTATTATTACTTTTAAATATTTTTTTTACATTTGGTTCGCTTTTGGAATATTAAATAACTTAAATCTTCAGTTTTCTAATTAACCATGATTTTCTGTAGTGTTTATTATATATTTTCCCTGCAATACTGGTTGGCAATTGAGTAATTCTTGCCTGCAATTGAACGTCAACCCTTTCAAACCTAGGCCTGTTTAAGACTTTTTACACCAACCTTACTAAATCTAAACCTCTTTAAGACTTTATGCCAACTCTTTACAGCCTAGATCTGCATCGAGTCTGACACCAAAAAATCCCAACCTAGACCTACATAGACCAAAACCTCCGAACCTAGACCTACATAGACCAAAACCTCCCAACCTAGACCTACATAGACCAAAACCTCCCAACCTAAATCTACATAGAGTGACACCAAAACCTCCCAACCTAGACCTACATAGACCAAAACCTCCCAACCTAGACCTACATAGACCAAAACCTCATAAACCTAGACCTACATAGAGTGACACCAAAACCTCCAAACCTAGACCTACATAGAGTGACACCAAAACCTCCCAACCTAGACCTACATAGAGTGACACCAAAACCTCACAACCTAGACCTACATAGACCAAAACCTATCAACCTAGACCTACATAGACCAAAACCTCATAAACCTAGACCTACATAGAGTGACACCAAAACCTCCAAACCTAGACCTACATAGAGTGACACCAAAACCTCCAAACCTAGACCTACATAGAGTGACACCAAAACCTCCCAACCTAGACCTACATAGAGTGACAGCAAAACCTCCCAACCTAAACCTACTCATAGCCTAACACCAAAAGCCCCCAACCTAGACCAATACATAGACCATGCTATTTAGTATATTGTCAACTGGCGCAATTTGAAATATCAGGACCATGCTTCTAGACCACTCCTGGTACCCTAACGGTTTTTTACTGCCAGAAAACCAGAGGACCGGTTCCAGCCGGGAATAAATCAAAAACTTTATGGAGTCCGGTTTAATGCCGGTCTGTATCCGGCCAGTGTACGGGGAAATGGCGTCTTTATGTTTGGTTTTATACTGCTGTATAGTTAGCATGACGTGGTAATGACGGAGAACATGGGTTACTGTCGTTAGTTATGGTTAGAAATATTGGTGGTTGTTAGTTGTGGTGAGAAATATTGGTGGTTGTTAGTTATGGTAAGAAATATTAGTGTTTGTTAGTTATGGTTAGAAATATTGGTGGTTGTTAGTTATGGTAAGAAATATTGGTGTTTGTTAGTTATGGTTAGAAATATTGGCGTTTGTTAGTTATGGTGAGAAATATTGGTGTTTGTTAGTTATGGTTAGAAATATTGGTGGTTGTTAGTTATGGTAAGAAATATTGGTTTTTGTTAGTTATGGTTAGAAATATTGGCGTTTGTTAGTTATGGTTAGAAATACTACGTATTGTTTGTTGTGATTAGGAATATTTCTGGTAGTTAGTTATTGCTTGCTCTATGTTATAGTTTGAATGATTGCTTGTTCTTTGTTATGGTTAGAAAAATCTATTGCCGTTAGTTACTGTTAAAAAATTGCTTGTTTTTATTTTGTTATGTTTAGAAAGATTTATTTTCGACATTTGTTAGATGGTTAGACTGATTGTATGTTGTAGTTTAGGTTAGAAAGTTTGCCTGTTCTTTGATATGGTTAGAAAGATATATTAATATATATATATATATATATATATATATATATATATATATATATATATATATATATATATATATATATATATATATATATATATAAAGTTTGTGTGTGTTTGTGTGTATGTTAAGGGATAATTAAATATTCGAGGAAAGCAACTGAGTAAAAGATAGAAAGAAAATATCGTACAATACATATTTGTAAGATGATGCTCTACCAAGATTAAAGAATAGAAAAGTGGGGAGGGGGGGTAGAGACAAAGACAATATGAGACGTAAAGATTGTGGTTTTTTGTTGTTGTTTTTTAAGTAGAAAAACCAAAACTGGGATGAAAAATGGTGGAAAGGAAAATTGCTGCAAGGGATATGAGAAATTGATTTTAAATGTAGAGAGCGGTACCCGGATTCATCCGAGACGGGGAACGGAAACCATTTCAATTTAAGAAACCAAGTCAGAAAGCCAGGGGACTAAGGAACGTCTGCGAGGGGGGTAGGAGGCGAAGATGGGGGGTAGGGGCTTTGGCGGAGGTCACTGTCTTTTCGAATTACCTCTGCTGTCTTGTGTTCTAGACAGGTCGGGTTCAAGAAAAATTTAAACATGTCAGGGAGTTTTCTCGTTTTAGTCCAAGACATTATTATCCAATGTTGATAGGAGAAAATACGTAAAGGTAAATTACAGGATAAGAATTAGCTTTCAGACATGTTTATCAAAAGAAAGTTAATAAAGCTATTTATAAAAAAATATATAACTCAACAAAGATTGTTATTTCACTAAAAATGTAATACTAGGCTGGTTTAAAACGGCGCGAATGGATCGAATGCAATCTGAAGTCAGTGACGTAATATTTGGGTAATAGGCTACTACAAGGTACATCCTGATTTAGAAATTTTAAGTCTAATACTGAGCAATTATTATAGCTTGGAGATAAATTAATCTATCTGCGACCTACATTTTATCAAAGGTCTTGGTCTTGTATAACGTAGTTGGAGTAGAGTGTGTGTGGGTTTTTTTTTTAATATGCCTTGATTGTGAGGCAATTTTATGGAATAAGTGGTGGATGTAACTCCAAGTTAGACCCATGTATTGTTTTTTTTTCTATCTATGAATATGAAGGTTATTTTAGGGTACACACCCCTAAAATAATTTTTGATTGGGTATTGAACTCGAGTCGTCTAGAGCATGTGAGGAAAGTTCTAGATTTGTTGAGCAACAAATTATATCATGTTTTTAAATTGTCTATTGCGATCTGGTATGGGGCGGAGTAAGCAAGTTAGGGTAAGTAAAGGCGGCTGACCACACTATCCCTTCATGTGTCGAGGCCACAGAAACAAGTGAACTTCACTAGCCCCGTATACTGTCAGGTTTAAAAGGGAACTTTACGTACTATGGGACGGAGTTAGACTGCAAAACCCGAAAAGTCTCGAGATCGAATCCGGGCTCAAGTCAGTAGACCGTCCCTGAGTCCACCCAGCTCTGATGGGTACCTAACCAGAGTTTCTTCCAGGCATCTCTTCCCCCCCCCCCCCTCGAAAATTTTTACCGCCCCCCCCCCCCCCCGAACGGAATGAAATTTATATAATTTATATAGAAAATATATACTTTTAACAGTGTCCGCCGACCCCCCCCCCCGAAGAAAGTTTACTGCCCCCCCCCCCCGAAAATTTCAAGTGCCCCCCCCCCCCCTCCGGAGAAAAAAAGTCTGGAAGAAACACTGTACCTAACTCTCACGTTAGGGAAAGTAAAGGCGTTTGGGCAAAGTGCTGACCACACTATCCCTTCATAAGTCGAGGTCACAGAAACAGGTGAACTCTACTTTACTTGCCGTCAAGTTTAGAAAGAGAAGTTTACGTATTGCGATTTGGTCTAGATCTTTCCAGTTACGATATTTGTATTCGTGATTCAACAATCTCTTAGACCTAAATTTTGAACATATTTTCTCACATCCGAGCCTATTACAAAATGTAAAAAGCTTTTTGACTTCTAGATTTTTACACCATATGTCTTTGAAACACGGCAATTACAATTCGAAAATTGAACGCTTAAAAAATTCGCCCCCTTCACAATTGTCAGCCGGTTTAATTAGAACAAAAAAAATCGTTTGAAGTCTGAAATTTCTCTGTCTTGACCAATGACAAGTGAACAAAAGTTCAAATCGAATTCCGCTGCCTTTTCCCTGCCCTTTTTTGTCTGCCCTTTTTATCTGCCCTTTTTTTATCTGCCCTCTCGGCCGGCTAATTGCACCGGGTAACTCACTGGGGATAAAACAAAAAGAAAAAAAAAGTAAACGGAAAAAAAAAGTCCGCGTTGAAATTAAATCACCGGATTATTTTTATTCCATGTCTGTGTTCCATTTGTTTCAAATTTTGTTGTTTTTTTTTTTCACAGGGGAAGAAAGTAAAAAAAAAAAAAAAAAAGTAAAAATTTAAAATGTAATGATTTACGAAGTGTGTCATTGTCACAGTCAAGTCCGAGATCAGTATTTGAATGTAATTTAAAAGTAGATAACATTCCCTTTCGTACCTGTCGACACGTGAAGTAGGTGAAGTAGAGTTCACCTGTTTCTGCGCCCTCGACATATGAAAGGAACAGTGTGGTCGGCACTACACCAAGCCGCTTTTTTGTTACCCTAACGTAATTTAGGTACCTATTAGAGCTGGGTAGACTCAGAGAAGTTCTACAACTCTAGCTACGGACCCGAACTCAAAACTTTCGGGTTAGCAGTCCAACGCTCTACCGTATGACCCCACCGTCCCATCTGAAGTACTCTTATTTTAAAAAAAATAAAGAATGTGAAGAATGTTCAATCTAGATATGTGGTCACGCTTGTTTCTTACTGAACATTATATGCTTTTAGCCCGACTACCCCGTATTGTTTTAGTATTTGTGTGTACGTTTTGTCCATACATTGACAAATTCCTAACAATGAAAGTGCGTCTTAGATATCCTTAACTCCAACATATGAGAAAGTATGTGGGCGTGCGAACGAGGAGACAATGAATTCGTATTTACATGCTAGACGCGATTCAACACTTTAAAGGGAAATAACGCTGGGAAAAAGACAGATGTCGGGATTCTAATGACAGGGGACGCAACTTTTAAGTAAAACAAGGGCACCTTTTTTTGAGTAAGATGTCTTCGTACAGACAAACGCTAGAATGTAAAGAAAATTGGAGAAGAAAAAAAGTTGAGATTATTCTAACAAGTTTTAAAATGTACAATGAACTCTAATAAACAGTAATGAAGATGTAACGCCCATGAACTTAAAATGTAGAGCAGTTTTAACGTGTATTTATTCAGATAACGATATGATTACCAGCTTAAAAATTGTTTTAAAAACTGTTAATAGAAGAATGGGAAATTGTTTCATTTATCAATTTTAAATAATAATATGGAATTACAGAGCTTCAACAACGTTATGATGTTAGACCTTACATCGGAGAGGCTGTAAGAATAAGGATGGGGAGAGGCCTGGAGATTATTTTTTTTCATATTTCCCTGTCAAGCAGTCTAGTATATTATGATTTTCTGTGATTTTTAGTTCCGTTCATTTCGATTGTTTCACAACACAGCTGAAAGGTTTAACATTATTGGCAACTTGTTCAGGAACACTGGCGACTTGTTCAGCATTATTAAGGATTTGTTCAGCATTACTTGCAACTTGTTCAGCACTATTAACAATTTTGTTCTGCATACTTTGCAACTTGTTCAGCATTAATAGCAACTTGTTCTGCATTATTTGCAATGCAACTTGTACTGCACTATTTGCAACTATCTGCATTTCTGGCGACTTGTTCAGCAATATTTACCAACACTACCCATCAGCATTAACCAACATAACCAACCAACACTACCAACACTACCAACACTACCCACACTACCAACACTACCCACACTACCCACACTACCCACACAACTAACACTACCCACACTACCAACACTACCATCACTACCCACACTACCCACACTACCAACACTACCCACCAGCATTAACCAACATAACCAACCAACACTACCAACACTACCAACACAACCCACACTACCCACACTAGCCACACTACCCACACTAGCCACACTACCCACACTACTCACACTACCCACACTACCCACACTAGCCACACTACCCACACTAGCCACACTACCCACACTACTCACACTACCAACAGTACCCACACTACCAACACTACCCACACTACCAACACAACCCACAATACCAACACTACCCACACTACCAACACTACCCACACTACCCACACTACCAACACTACCCACCAGCCCTATGCCCCCTCCCATAACCATCTCCATAACAGCCTTGTACTTTAAAAAAAAAATTCATCTACCGATCATCTTGTTCCCACAATCTCTGATCAATTATGTCCCTTAATTCTGGAGTTACCTCCTACCATCGTGCTATAACGTCCAGGGGAGACAATTCTGTATACATCATTATCATAGTACTGCGTCCCTTAAATCTTAACCTTATCACACACACCTCTTTCTTCAAGTAAGAATGTTCAAAACACACCCTTATCATCTTAGCTAAATGTATCTGTAAATTTTGAAAGAAATCGCTGCATTAGAAGTGGGTCAAAATTGAGTCCAAGATTTGGCAAAACCCCACAAACAAACAGATGATGCTAACTAAATAAATGCTTGTAAATAGGATAAGAATGTATAAAGATAAAAACAAACCATTTTTTCTGATATAGAGTCCAACTCATTGGGGAAAACATATTCACTTGAACGGCTGTACTGATAAACGTTCGCTAAATGTCATTCATCAAAGTAATAAAAACAGCGTGTGGTATTATGTCCCTTAGACCAGGCATTCGTAGTCTCCCTTATAATTTGTGTTGATTTATTATATCTTGTGTTGTATTGATCTATGCAATGAGTGCGGTTTAGCAAAAAGGGATGTTTGAGCATACTGTTGTCTTTTTAACACATTCATAGACATTAATATACACACGTTGGTACACACACTAACACACATTATACACACACATAACTAATACATATTCAAATTCATGCAAGCACTAATACACAATAAACATACTTATACACACTCAAATACTGACACAAACACGCTATAACACAAATACAAACATATACACACTACTACACACTCATACACACTAATACACACAAAAACACATTAATACACAAATACACACTCTGATACACACAGAAGCATCAATACACAAACGCTATCACAAATATACACATACCTATTCATAAAACACACATGCTTTTTTTTCTAGAAACACTAAACTAAGATCTGCATTTACATAATTGATGATCAAAGTCTTAACATAATTCCGATTAAATATATAATTTCAGTGCTTAAAGCTCCAAAATGTAACAATACATATGTTATCAAAATCTAGAATTAACGAATAATCCTGCAAGATATAATCTCTTAATCCTTGGCTCACTAAACTAAAAACAATGTATATCAATTATTACAGCATAACCTCATCAAGTAGTTTCGTAATATCTATCGATGAGTTCATAATTTAAAATAATATATCTAAAGTGGTTAATTATTCTAAAAAACCCATTCAGTGCATAATTTATGCTAATTATTGCACTTTGCCGCGAGAGAAACGAGTTCCATTTATCTCGGCGTCTGATTCATTATCTCAATCAACAGGATTAAATTGAACGGTTGCTATGTCGAGATATTTATAGACGCCCGATTTCAATTCATATGGTAATCGGCCTAACGCTCAGACGGATAGGGGCGGTGAAGATTTATCCCAAACCAACTGGACAGCCGTGCATTCATTGCAACATCGAAAGCCTATGGGGGTTGGGGTGGGGGTGGGGTGGGGGTGGAAACATGCTTTAAAGAGGGAAAAAAACAACCAAAAAACGTTGATGATGATGAAGTGTTTGCTAACTAAAAACGTGCTATTAATAGACAGAAAATACATCACGCATGAGCTTAATATGTTATTTATTTGTTGGAAGGAATTTAGACTCTGTAGTGTACTGATATCTTTTATATATATATATATATATATATATATATATATATATATATATATATATATATATATATATATATATATATATATATATATATATCCCCCTCCAACACAATTAAGGATACGTGTCAACTGGTTATGCGCCATCGAGGCCATTGACTCCGATTTCAGCCTGCTTTTCTTTTTGGATTTGCCTCCATAGCCTTTGTCCAACCAAGAACAAACTACAAGGCAGCAGTTGTTTAATTTTAGAGTTGTTTCTCCTAGAAGAGTGGCTGTTACCCACACTACCTCCAGCATAGCCTTTGTCCAACCAAGAATAAACTACAATTTTGGAGTTGTCTCTCCTAGAAGAGTGGCTGTCCACAGATAACGAGCCTCATCTGCCCGTGGGTTCCAACTCGAGACTTTTTGGTTTGGCAACCATGAGCTTTACCGACTCGACCATGTGTTGAACCCTTTTACTAAACTTTTACTTAGACTTACAATCAATGTATGTTTTGATTGGTCTAGTAATGTGTTGACCAAATTTGCTAAAGTTTGTTCCTAGGGCTACGATCCTTACAACCTATTTCAGACGAGTGATATTCTCATGTCGACGTGTAAATGAAAACAATTAGCAATTCAGGCTCTGGTTTTCCCAATAATTTTTTTTTTCTTTTTTTTTTTTTTTGGTTTTTTTTTTACGTTTAAATTGAAGAGATTAAATTTTTTTTTAAACCTAATATGTTTCAATGAAAGTGCTGGATTTTCCCGATTGCCCGTGCATTAGTTATGTTTCTTGATTTTCAGTAATGTCCCTTGAGTTAAAAAATATGAGTTATTTATACTAGACAACTAAAGTTACAAAATTTTGAATAATGACCTTTTTTAGTTCTATCGACTTTCTCTGGTTGGTTGAGTATTAATGACGTTATGATAGACGTCACACTGCTCGTGTTTGTGTGGGGGGGAGGGGGATGGGGATCTGTTGGAAGATAATTATTATCATTATTTTTAATTATTAAAAAAAATGTCTTGTATTAATTTGATAACATAAAAAGCCTGTCTAATCTCTATCCCGTCTTTTTTTTTCAAATTTTTCCTTTATGAATGTTTTTGTTTTCTATTCACCGATGGGATTAAAAACAAAACAATGTTAATTTACGGTAAAAAGTTGAAAAAAATTCCCTCCTTGTTTAAAGTTAACTAATTATAAACATTAATTGTAAATTAACTTAAAAATATAAGGTGAAATGTTATACGATTTCTCTTGAGATTTACCTTCATAATAATTTAAAATGTTCGTAATTAATATTCTAAATTTTTTTTTAGTTTATTATCATTCAGAGTGAATCTTTGTCGTTATATTGTGTTAATTTTATGCAAAATAAATAATAAATAATTAGCATGCCGATTTCATAATTGTCGAGAGCGGGAATGATTTACTTTATGTTTAGCAATTCAAGCTAAGCAAAAAGCATCAATCTGCCACATGCCAATGTGGAATAGGACGGAAAGAATCAATTACTTTAAAAAAAAAAATCTTCGTTTGTTGTTACGCTTCCTTCTAAGATTGAGTTTACAGAATGTTTTTCTGAGATAATTCACACGTTCTATCCCATCTTTGTACGGGATCTATGGATATCTTTCCGTTTCCCGTGTTAGGATTAGCAGGCTGGTGCTGTATTTTTTTTTCAACACCCCCAGCGTACACAGGATTAATACAGATAGAGGCTTAGTCGCGCCATCCGAAGATCCGGTTTTCGCTTTCAGGGGCGAGAGATGAAGGCGTAGACATGAAAGGAATAAAAAGTAGGATCGGGGATTAGGCGGAACAATACAAGCAAACTTTGAAAGAGATGGGGGAGGGGGTATTGGTGTAGAGGAGGTTGGAGGGGGTGGAAATGAACAAGCAAGCCGCGTCTCTTCTCTAAATTGATGTTGTTCGTCTCAGATTGATGACCATAGTATAGTTTTATACGACGATGCTTCAAGAAATGTAATTAAATTGAGTTTTCTAAACAACGCAGGCAGCGTGGGCCTGCATACTCTACTTGTGTTCATCAAAAATTTAAAGTATAGGCATGAATTCAACAACACGATATCTCTAGATAAACTGAGATTCACAGTTTGAGATTCACAGTTCGAACGTAAATAAAATAATTTGTATTTTTCAAACTTCTTTACGAATAATTATAGAAAAAAAACGTGTTTCTGCATGCTTGGGTGTTGGAGTGGGGGGGGGGGGGACCACTTTATACATTCTAGTTATCATCTGAATTATTAAGTGTTTTTTTTTATTATTATTCTTATCATCTACATCAACAACCTAACAATTCTATGATTATGTTGAACGGTATGTGCCACTTTCTTCCCTTGTATTAATAACTCTATGCGTCTTACGTTAGTTTCATTGAATTAAAACAAATAATTTTTTCAACCGTTTATGTTCCTTTTTACATACAAATGAGATATACAAACTTCTTTTTTTCGCAATGTGTAGGATGTTCTTGGCATATACGCGCTGAAATTTAGAAAATAACTTTGAAAATGTTTCTATTTGAATCTTCTTGAAAATCAGAATTTTAAAAAAAAATAATTTCATGGAAATCGAGTGTGTGTTGGGATGAGGGGGAGGGGTGGGGTGGTATTGTCCTCAATCGATTTGTGAGATAAAATCCAGAATAACCTGCTCGCAGTGGGATGCCCCTGTTCAAAATGTTTGGTTAATATCCTTGACGGGCGTGTTCACATCAGGAACACAATTAAGGGCTATTCACATGCTAGACGCTCGCTCTGGGATGGAGATTCGTTCCAAAAGAGTTTATTTAAAGTCATCCCAAACCAAGAAGGTCTTCCCGCTTGAGATTATCCCATTTAAGGTCATCCCATTTTTTAAAAGTCTCCCATGTAAGGTCATCCCATTTTTTAAAAGTCTCCCATGTAAGGTCATCCTATTAAAAGGCGAACATAATAAGGTCATTACTATGTAAGCATCCCATTTAAGTTTATCCCATTTTGGGCATACATTATAAGGTCATTTTATTTTCAAGGACACCCCAGTTAAGGTCATCTCATTTGAAAACGACTCAGTTAAGTACATCCCATGGTAAGTCATCATGCGTAAGATCAAACCATTTCAGGTCATCTTTCGCAAGGCCATTCCAGCTAAAGTCAAGGTCATCCATTAAAACTTCAACAATTCTTCATCGAAAGTCCCAAATATAGAGCCCTAAGTCACCTAGTCAGAGCAGAGCTATAAATTCACTCACAAACAGGCTTATTGGATTTATGAGGATTCAAAAAACTGAACTAGACTTCTATAAATTTTCATTTAGTAAATATCATTTCATACTATGGATGTCGCAAAAAATAATTATCCAGCTTTATTCGTGTATCTGAAGTATAAGTAGCTATAGTTTTGTCTTTGTTAAAACCCGTGAGCGATAAATACACACGTTGATGTGGCATTACGCTTATTTTTTGACGTCATCAAATTACTTTTATATCGTCCCTCTTGTACCTCCGCGCACAACCCTTCTCTTTTAATCAGCGACATCGGGTTTCTTGGTAATTTAATATGTCTTTTAATTAAGAGAAATGTTTTGAACACCTTTTTGTCTATTTTCTTTGTCTTTCCGGGTCTTTCCTTAAAATAATTAACCATTCGTCTCTAATTGTTCTGTTATACTCAATATTGATATAGGATTTTTAGAGCGAAAGGCAATATTATGTTGAAACATAATTTGTCAAATTACACATTAATAAAATAGCTTCGACTAACACTGATTCACAATGTGTCATATTACACATTAATAAAATATCTTACACTAAAACTATGGTTCAGAATTTGTCAGATTACACATTAATAAAATATCTTGAACTAACGCTAAGATTCACAATTTGTCAGATTACACATTAATAAAATATCTTGAACTAACGCTAAGATTCACAATTTGTCAGATTACACATTAATAAAATATCTCGGACTAACACCCCGATCCTCTGGTAGAACATCAAACGCGACCGTTAAGGCAGACATATTGACCTAAATTTTTCCCCAATGCCCCTTTGATCTGAGACATAGCCAGCTATCTCGGCCAATATTGCTCTGTTTTTCCTGGCCACCCCGGTCACTTCCGGTGGCCATTGACATGTAGACAAACCAAGAGACGCAATCTCGTATTCTACGGTAGTCGTTTGGGTTTTACGTAGTGACCGAGTTATCTTTCCTTGGGGGCGATAAAGAAGCTACGTTATCTTCTCTTGTTGTCGTTCTTGGCTGCTGAGTAACTTTGAAAAAGAAAAAAAAATTGAAGAATTTGTTTTTCTTTAAGAATTGTTTTCTTTTTCTTGCTATTCCGTAACCTAAAACGCAAACAAAAATTAATTAAAGGTTGTGTTTTTTTTTTAAATTGACCCACATTATTATTTAGAAATAAAGTGGGTCAATTTTTTCTTGAATATTTTATCCGTTATGTCGAACATAACAATATTAATTATGTTTGTAAATTATTGTTCTAATTCTTTTAATGTATTGATTATTCAATGTAGTTTTATCAATTTAAAGATTTTTTTTACGTAACTAGTACTTTGTCAACTTTTTAAAAAATTGATGTTTTACTAGCTTGTTTTAGCTACGATTTTGATTAAAATTGACATCCACCATTCTGTTTGATTAAACTGTTAACATTGCATATGTTAAAGGTTTTCATATCATTTTTTTTTTGTTAACTGGCATTTATAATCTTACTGTACCAATCAGTATGTAAACAAAAGTAATACAATTGTTATTTATGCTTCCTGTTTTATCATCAATTGGCATCTTCGAAATAGAAGCAATTTTACCAACATTTTATCATTTTCAGCTGTAAAATCATTACTTATCAAGCTGTTTTTTTTTTACATTTTGGTTATAAATGTATAGTTCGTATTTTATCAATAATGTAAATTTTAGTTTGATATTTATAAAGTAAAAGTATTGCCATTACCATTGTTATTTGATATTTACCACTGTTTTATATCAACCTCATAACTTAATAATATGTTTCTTACTCCTTCATCTGCGTTACCAATAAAAAAAATTGTAAACTTCTTCTATATGGTAACATTCGTCAAGTTTTTATGAACATGTCCTTTGTAATCTGATATTTACAATGTTGTTTAATCAACATTTCTTCTGTCAACTGATATATACACATTATTTTTTTTCAACATTACCGCTGTACTTCTGTACTTCCATATTTACCAATCTTTTTAATCAACAATACCTGTCATTTGATATTACCTAAAAAAAATGTATTTCAACTTTTCCTTTTCTATCTTAACATTTACCTATCTGTTGTATCCACGTTAGAAACGTTAACTTATTTTTAAAATAAAAATGAATTGTATTGTAATATTTTCCTACCTATTTCCCCTGCAAGTTAATACTTACCTGTTGTTTTTATTTACCTGTTTCAGTTATCGTCCTGTGCGCCAGTCCTGATTCTGTGCGTGAGATCATGATCAAGGCCCACGAGCTCAACTTTGATAATGGGGAGTACGTCTTCTTCAACATCGACCTCTTCAGCAGGTGAGTAACTAATGCACGTGTCGCACGTGAAATCACTAGTCGGTTGTTACCTGCTCGTTTGTGTGTGTGTGTACGCTGGCTGCGGTGTATGTACCGTATGTATGGTGTGTGTGTGTGTACGCTGGCTGCGGTGTATGTACCGTATGTATGTTGTGTGTGTGTGTACGCTGGCTGCGGTGTATGTACCGTATGTATGTTGTGTGTGTGTACGCTGGCTGCGGTGTATGTACCGTATGTATGGTGTGTGTGTGTGTACGCTGGCTGCGGTGTATGTACCGTATGTATGGTGTGTGTGTGTGTACGCTGGCTGCGGTGTATGTACCGTATGTATGTTGTGTGTGTGTGTACGCTGGCTGCGGTGTATGTACCGTATGTATGTTGTGTGTGTGTACGCTGGCTGCGGTGTATGTACCGTATGTATGGTGTGTGTGTGTGTACGCTGGCTGCGGTGTATGTACCGTATGTATGGTGTGTGTGTGTGTACGCTGGCTGCGGTGTATGTACCGTATGTATGGTGTGTGTGTGTGTACGCTGGCTGCGGTGTATGTACCGTATGTATGGTGTGTGTGTGTGTGTACGCTGGCTGCGGTGTATGTACCGTATGTATGGTGTGTGTGTGTGTACGCTGGCTGCGGTGTATGTACCGTATGTATGGTGTGTGTGTGTGTACGCTGGCTGCGGTGTATGTACCGTATGTATGGTGTGTGTGTGTGTACGCTGGCTGCGGTGTATGTACCGTATGTATGGTGTGTGTGTGTGTGTACGCTGGCTGCGGTGTATGTACCGTATGTATGGTGTGTGTGTGTGTGTACGCTGGCTGCGGTGTATGTACCGTATGTATGGTGTGTGTGTGTGTACGCTGGCTGCGGTGTATGTACCGTATGTATGGTGTGTGTGTGTGTACGCTGGCTGCGGTGTATGTACCGTATGTATGGTGTGTGTGTGTGTACGCTGGCTGCGGTGTATGTACCGTATGTATGGTGTGTGTGTGTGTGTACGCTGGCTGCGGTGTATGTACCGTATGTATGGTGTGTGTGTGTGTGTACGCTGGCTGCGGTGTATGTACCGTATGTATGGTGTGTGTGTGTGTACGCTGGCTGCGGTGTATGTACCGTATGTATGGTGTGTGTGTGTGTACGCTGGCTGCGGTGTATGTACCGTATGTATGTTGTGTGTGTGTGTACGCTGGCTGCGGTGTATGTACCGTATGTATGGTGTGTGTGTGTGTACGCTGGCTGCGGTGTATGTACCGTATGTATGGTGTGTGTGTGTGTACGCTGGCTGCGGTGTATGTACCGTATGTATGGTGTGTGTGTGTACGCTGGCTGCGGTGTATGTACCGTATGTATGGTGTGTGTGTGTGTACGCTGGCTGCGGTGTATGTACCGTATGTATGGTGTGTGTGTGTGTACGCTGGCTGCGGTGTATGTACCGTATGTATGGTGTGTGTGTGTGTACGCTGGCTGCGGTGTATGTACCGTATGTATGTTGTGTGTGTGTGTGTACGCTGGCTGCGGTGTATGTACCGTATGTATGGTGTGTGTGTGTGTACGCTGGCTGCGGTGTATGTACCGTATGTATGGTGTGTGTGTGTGTACGCTGGCTGCGGTGTATGTACCGTATGTATGGTGTGTGTGTGTGTACGCTGGCTGCGGTGTATGTACCGTATGTATGGTGTGTGTGTGTGTACGCTGGCTGCGGTGTATGTACCGTATGTATGGTGTGTGTGTGTGTACGCTGGCTGCGGTGTATGTACCGTATGTATGGTGTGTGTGTGTGTACGCTGGCTGCGGTGTATGTACCGTATGTATGGTGTGTGTGTGTGTACGCTGGCTGCGGTGTATGTACCGTATGTATGTTGTGTGTGTCTGGGACAGAGGCGTCGCGAGGCGAGATGTGGGAGGGTGTTCGAGGGATGACACAAAAAAAATGTATATAGAAGAAAATGCTTTTCGCTAGTTAAATTGATAATGAATGAGAGTTTAAAAGTATGTTAAGTACAAATTCACGATCCCGACAAGTAGTGAGTGGGGGGGGGGGGGGGGGGGGGGGCGACGACACTATGACGTAAAAAGGCTAACTATAGAGAAAACACAATGCTACATGCAGCCAGTGGCGTGGCTTAGTCGGGCGTCACCCGGTGCGGCACCTCATGGTGTCACACCCCCCTCCCTTTTTATATCTTTCTGTAAATCTTGCTCTCGGTGTCAACCCCGCCCCCCCCCCCTTTCACCGGTAAAAGCTGTAAAGTATAGTTTGCATGTTTATGTCATAGTGTCAACCCCCCCCCCCCCCTCAATTGTCAGAATCATTATGTACTTAAAATACATTTTAACTCTATTGAACCATTCATTGAACTGGCAAAAACATATTCATTTTATATATCTTGAAATTTTTTGTCTTTCGTCACCCCTCCCCCTAAATGGTGTCACCCGGTGCGGTCCGCGCCCCCCGCCCCCATCTCGCGACGCCTCTGCATCCAGCTATATTAATAACCGACTATGGTTAAACATCGTTACTATTAACTTTGCACACTTTAAAGCTTTCACGCGAGGGGGTGATACCAACTGCTAAATTTACAGAGGAAATAAAAAGTTTATTTGAATATTGTCAATAACTTATAAGTCAGTTAATGACCAGGGTAGGAGTGACACCCGACCTAGCGACGCCACTGGTCTGGGATATTGCATAGGTTTCTGGGATATTATAGATGAGTCTGGGATTTTACATATGTATCTGGGGTATTACAGATGTGTCTAGCATATTACACATCTGCCAACGTCATAACGACTGTTGCCAACGCAATTAATTCAAAGATCTATAATTTCATAAAAACTAATTAACCATCAAGTTAACTGTCAGTTATATTTACCCGTAATTTGCCCTTAACCCATACTTATCGCTCAGCAATACACGTGCAAATAAACGAGATTTCCTTGGTCCAATATTCGGACTCCCATACATCTTTATTCCCCCCCCCCCCCCCCCCCCATCTAACACGAGCATAAACACAGAACAAGTCCAACTCACTCAAGGGAATTGTCACTAACTCTATTACTAGAAACGGGAATTCCCAATCAATTATATGCAGAAGGACGATGATCTCTGACGTCACCCTTAGGCCATAACTACCCCAATCCCTTACTCAATCCCTAGCCCAATCTCTAACCCTATGTATAACCAAATCCCCAACCCAATCCCTAGCCCAATCCCTTACCCAATCCCTTGCCCAATCCCTTACCCAATCCCTTGCCCAATCCCTAACTCAATCCCTAACTCAATCCCTAACCCAATCCCTTACTCAATCCCTAGCCCAATCTCTAACCCTATCTCTAACCAAATCCCCAACCCAATCCCTAGCCCAATCCCTTACCCAATCCCTTGCCCAATCCCTAACCCAATCCCTAACCCAATCCCTAACCCAATCCCTAACCCAATCCCTAACCCAATCCCTAACCCAATCACTGGCCCAATCCCTAAGCCAATCACTAGCCCAATCCCTTACCCAATCCCTTATAGCCATTACCTGGTCCTAAAATAACACTTGAAATGACAACACCAACTAACCAAACACACCCTTATCTTTGAAAGTCTCCTGTCAGATTCTAGAAAAATGATACCACATAATCTTTCATGATCTAAAGCTTTCAGTCCAAGCGTCTAATTTATTTCCTCCTAGGAAATTATAGTTAGTCGTGGTTGATGAAGATTTTCTTGTTACTTTAATTTACATAATTATAAGTCTAGACGTCATTTTTAATTACAGATGAGAAAAAGGCCCAGTTTTTTTTAGTAGTTCATTTTTCTAGTGAACTAATGTTGAGTCAAATTGTTATCAAAAGCTGGTAGTGTATCAATTTCTAATTAAATATTTACAATGATGAAAATATTGTACTAAATTTTTCTGGCACGTATTAAAAACAAACTCGTTTTTTTTTTTTCGTCGTTAAATTTAATATTGGAATATATTTCCTAGAACACTATTAAGTAATAAAGTCCAATCAACATTTTATGTCCCGTATACGCCTTCGATGCGAATTCATTTTTTTTTTGTCTTGTTTTTTAGATTTGATTCTATAGTCTTTGTCCCACCAAGAGAAATATACTATGCAGTAGTTGTTTGATTTAGAAGTTATCTCTCCTAGAATTGCTGCTGTCTACATCAAATGAGCCTCATCTGCCCCGGGATTCGAACACGGGACTTGTGAATTAAGCAATCATACGGGGATTTAGGGGGGGGGGGATTATTGATAGAGGGGTAAAGTCCTCAGAGTTTCTTTCAGGCATCTCTTCGTCGTTGTTAAAGTTGTGCGCAGTTCAATTGACAAACAACAATGTATTTGAAATAATTCGTAAAAAAAACTGAAGCAAAATTTTTAGTACACTAAACAAAGAGAAATAAATTTACATTTTTTTCTTTCGCATTAGTAGTAAAAAATCAAAGCATTTGTCGTTTCAGAAATGTTTTCAATCTATTTGAGGATTAACGATTGAATTCGTATTATTTAACTGAAAGAAAATGCAGTGATTGTGTTCGCACAAAAAATTGACAACAAAATAATTTCTATGTTTAAATCTAAATAAGCTAATAGTTTAATTCGACGTGAGTTTAAAAAATCAATTTGGAAAAAAAGTAAATAATAAAATATTGACTTACGTTTTTACTGTTTGCATCTTTAATTACTTAATCAAAAGTAAGGAAAATATAATTCGTTCAATTAAAATCTTATACAATTATTACAAGCTTAAATTGGCTTACTGTGAGGAAATAAATAAAAAATAAAATTTGAATATATTTTTACAAATTTAAGATTGCCAACGTTCATTGAGTTTATAAGAATAGAAATTTAATTGTATATGATAACTAACCAATGTTGATTCATTTTAAAAGCTTTAAATATCGATCAATTGCACATTATTTGAACATTGTTTATTTGTTTTAAAGATTTAAATGCTTCATCTCAATAATGATTTTTTTTTTTCTGATGCGTTTCTTCTTTCACAATTTTAAACTGGCCAATGTTTTCCTGCTTTTAAATTTTCAAATTGGCCAAAAAAATTTCTCTCAATTGAAGAAATCAATATAAAACTTGCATCTTGAGACGAAAGGGCTTTTAACTTTTCAAAATCTCATTTCTGCAATTACATGAAGGCTCCCGTTTCTTCGGATTCGGTTTCTCTAATGTGTTTCACATTTCAAGTTCGCCTTGTAGCTGTTGTTTTACTTGAGATTGTATTTTTGTAGTTAAAATAATTTTCCATTACATCTAAAAAAAAAAACGGATGTTAAAGTAGTTCAATTATACAAAAATACAACCATTTGGTAATTTGAAAATTACTTTTTTATTTTAAAAAGTGGGCTTCATAGTGTTTAGAAATGTTAAATATTTTAATGAATTAAATATCGTGAAGTGTTAATATCTTAAACTTTAATTTTGATTTCTGTATAAAATCAATAAATCCTTGAAGAATACAAAAATTATGCATTTGTCATGAGGTAGTTAAGTGCATAGAAGCAACGTTACCATACTCAATACTGCCAGTGTATTATATATATATATATATATATATATATATATATATATATATATATATATATATATATATATATATATATATATATATAATGTTATTTCATTACTTTTTTTATAATCGAAATGAAATCGCTAGGAATTGCTAATAAAGGTTGATTCGGTGGAACAGTGCACACCACTCCCCCTCCCCGTCACCCCCAGCGCACGTTTACCGCCCCCGCCCCCTTCCTCGGATGCAATGAAAAAAATACATAATTTATAAAGGAAATATATTTTTCAACCAGCGTTCACTAATTCCTGGATATGTTAACTTCGCCCCCCCCCCCCACCCCGCACGGAGAAGAAAGCCTGAAAGAAACCCTGTTGCCATAACATTATCCCACTATTATTTACCGAGTTGTTTACTCTAAAGCCCGATGCCATTATCCCCCACACCCCTCCCCCGCCTCATGCAATGAAGACAGATAGCTGCAAGAGAGCTTTAGACAACTTCAAAGGTTTTAATAAATTCAAATTAAATTCAGCGTCCGTCCAGGAAAACTTTTTTTTTTTTAAATATTGCAATAAATTATCTGTCTTGTTTGATCGTGTGTGATTGACGGTCACGATCAGGAATTTAATTTTTTTTAAGTGTTAATCACCCCAGGCAGGTTAATTAACCCCGCAGGTTAATTAACACCGCGGGTTAATTAACACTCTGCATGCTGATTATCGAATGCGCCTGGGTTGAAAGCGGCGTAACTCTACAGCACAACATTGACGTTTGTTGTTTTTTAGAGCAAATTTTGGAGGTGGGTGAAGACCATGGGGGGACTTGTTTTAATATATTATACAGTAGAAACTGTTAATTAATGTTTAGCAGATAATTAGATGATTAATTTATGCAGAATATTTTTACTGTCAAGAATTGGATATGCAAATTGTCTTTATTTAGTTGACAGTTCTATATTTATGAGTATACATACATGGCTTTTATATGAAATCTGTAAAGGAAATATATTTTTATATGTATGCATTTATAAATAAATACAGATCTCGTTTATACGTAAATAAATAATCCAAAATGCCATTAATATTCAAAATCATAGATACCATTTACACTCAAATCAAATACGGAGATGTCGTTTACATTTGCTAACTGTATTAACATACATGTCCAGTTTCCAATAAATAAATTAACAAAATTACCATGTTGTATAAATATAAAAATGTCACTTTCACATAGACCTAACATACACCAATTCCATTTACAAAGAACTAAAACACAGAGAAAGTTCATTTATATAAATCCAGCTTTCTTAAACTGTCTAAAACAGAGAAAAAGATCCTTTATATAAATCCAGCTTTGATAAACGATCTAATACAGAGAAAAAGATCCTTTATATAAACCCAAAATTCTTCAAACGATCTAAACAAAAACAAATTGAGAAAATAAAAAAAAATCCTTTATATTAACCTAGCTTTCTCCTACGATCTGAAAGAAAATGAGGGGAAAAAAAGTATTTATATTCACCTAACTTTCTGAAACGTACTCGAACCCCTACCTATCTCCCCACAGCTAAGTATTTACATTAACCTAGTTTTCTGAAACGTACTCGAATACTTGACAATCTCCCCACACCAAAGTATTTACATTCACCTAGCTTTCTGTAAGGTACTCGAACCCCTACCTTTCTCCCCACAGCTACAACGCTACCGCCCGACCATGGTACCGGGCCAACGACACCCAACAACGAAACGACGACGCTAGGAAAGCCTACGAGAGCCTCATGACTGTGACCTTGCGCAAGCCCACCAGCGAAGCCTACAAGAACTTCTCTGAAGAGGTCAAGGCCAGGGCCGCCAAAATGTACCCGAACTTCACGTACGGGGACCAGGAGGTAACGTCCCTTGTCTGCCGTTAACGCGACTTTTTTCTTTATAGTTTTATTACATAGTTATCCCCCTTTTTAACATCACATCTTTGCTTATTCTTAATGTTACGTAATTTTTTTTAGCGTAGCCACCCATTTTTATTTTTTCTTCACCATCGTCATCTTTTTTCCGTTCGTGCCCAAGACACGTTAGGGTAGATGAAGCAGAGTTTTTATCTAAAATTTAAAATTATAATTTATTTAGAATATTTACTTTAACCAGTATCCCTTCACCCCTTGCCCCTCCCCCTCCACTCTCAAAGAAAAATATCTGAAAGAAACACCTGTAGTATGCGCTTTATTTTTCATCAACTTGCGCTCGACCTTGCTTCTGAGCAATGCACAAGCCGGTTCTACCAGAGTTTCTTCCAGGCATCTCAAAATAAAATTATACGACCCTCCACCCCCCCCCCCCCCCCAGAACGAAATGAAATTTATATAATTTATATAGAAAGTATATCGTTTTAACAGTGTCCGCCCCCTCCCCTGACGAAGAAAGTCTACCCCCCCGCCCCCCCCCCGAAAATTTCAAGTGCCCCCCCCCCCCCCCCCCCGGGAGAAAAAAGTCTGGAAGAAACACTGGGTTCTACTCGTATGAAAGATTTAGACTTGTAATGTTTATCCACATATTTCATAGCTTTAAAATTTACTTATGTAAAATAAATTTCAATATTCCTCGGTATTTAATTAATGTTATTTAATAAAAACAAATTACCATTAAAAAAATCTAAAAAACAAATTCGTGTTTTAATCACAAACTTTTTTTTTTTTTTTTTTTTTTTTTTTTTATGGCTATTCCAAAAATTTGTAAAAAAACAAACATTGGTTTTTCGTCAACAATTTATTTGAATCCGCATCTTATATTGTTTCGTTGTTTTTAATGATACATTTGTCATATTCCTGTTGTCATTTTGAACAAACAAACTAACAAACGAAAAAAAAAAAAACAATAATAAACACCGTTTGATTACGTAACATTAAATATTTGATCCGCGCGTCCCGACTCGATTTGTGTTTTTTTATTGTCCGTACGACGAAAATAATCCTCCCAGTGGGAGTCGCTTCTTTGACATCCGCGGCTAACAATTCCCCGCGGCTTTGGCTGACACATGCTGGTTTTTATACTGTCAGACAGAACAAAATAAACGATAAACACAAGTCGCGGGCCGAAAGGTCGACGATAAACATTTTTTTTTAATGGTGGAAAAAGATTTTATTGTTGCAACAAACTTCCTTATAGATTAGTTTATTATTATTGTATATATAGGGGTCGGCGTAGTCGGGTCGGTTTGAACCAACGGCAGATGTTGCTCAAAAGCTAGGGACAGAAACGCTTCTAGGAGAGACAACTCTAAAATCAAACAACTGCTGCCTTGTAATTTGTTCATAGTAGGAAAAAGGTTATGGATGCAAATCTAGAAAGAAAAGCAGGCTGGAATCTGAGAAAACGGCCTATATGGCGCATAACAAATTGACACGTAATTCTTAATTATATTAGAGGAAATCCCTTCCAACATTACAAGTAAGAACGATCGAGAAGAACACGACTTTGTTAATTTTACTTTATGTTATTAAATTTAATTGTTTTGAGAAATATATTGATTACTAAAGCATCAGCATGCAGTGTTTGATGCTATTTGCTTTTGTCAACATTGCAAGATGGATCTTAACCTTAGCAGCAACCATAATCTATCTCTGACAGCAGAGGCGTAGCGACCCTTCCCGGCGCCCGGGGATAAACTTTCAATTTGCCCCCCCCCCCCCCCCCCATATATATTTGTTTATATTTCTAATGCAAAACTGCAGCTAAAATAAGCTTTTAATTTTCTTTTAAACCCATTTTGGCGCCCCCTAGGGTTGGTGCCCTGGGACATATATACCCCCGCACCCCCTCGCTACGCCTCTGCCTGACAACATCCTTGATATCATCCCACTCTCCAGTCCTTATCCTAGACACGGCCTAAATAACAATGTTATTGATAGAATAGAATCTTGAGACGATTGTACAGAAAAATGTTATGGAAATTCGGGGCGGGGGGGAGGGGGGAGTTGCAACTTCATTTTAAGTGGGCCTAGATCTATATTTGTGATTCAAGTTTTAAATAAATTGTAAGCCAGTTGTCTGAATCCATTCTCTCTACTATTAATCAAACTGGCAAAATTTGTTGCTAAATATAGAATAAACTAAAGGCAGAGTTATGCAACGTTTCTTGATACGAATACATTACCCTTGCAATAACATACAGCACACCTAAATAATAAGGGACGGAGTGGCCTAGCGGTAGAGAGCTAGACTGCTAGCCTCGAGTTTGAATCCGGCTTCAAGTCAAAAGACCGTCCCTGATTGGTACCTAATTTACGTAAGAGAAAGAGTAGGCGGCTGACCACACTATCTGTTTATATGCCGAGGTCACAGAAACAGTCAGGTTTAGAAGGGGAACTTTACACCTAAATAATAAACTTGTATTTTATCGTTGTGCTCAAAACCTTAAAAAGAGTTCAGTCCTAAACCTAGCCTTAACCTTAGTCCATATTGAGCATATCTCGCTCTCCTCTTCCAGAAGAAATAGAATTAAAATACATAATTTATATAGAATATATATATATGTGTATATATATATATGTGTATATATATATATATATATATATATATATATATATATATATATATATATATATATATATATATATATATATATATATATATATATATATATATATATATATAACAAATGTCTGTCTACCGGTACATTTTAATCTAACCCTACCCCACCACCCCGGACGAAGTTGAATTAAAATTCATAATTTATACGGGAAATGTATACTTCATTAAGTGTCTGTCTCGCTGTAAATTTGAAGCACGACACTTTCCCGGAAGGTTCAATGCCCCCCCCCCCCATCCCCCGGAGAAAAATGTCTGAAGAAAATCCTGCGTTTAAGCGCGCTTGAAAAGTTCAAAATGCCAAACACTTAATTGACAAAAGTTGAGGAAAATCAAGTCAAGAAAAACTGCATCATGTTTTCGACCTTTATAAAATTCCCGGGGTTATAAATTATTTCAAGAGCGCTTTCAAAACCACGACGATAGCTTGACAGTCTGTCAAAGCCACAAAATTGGCAATGTCAGACTTCGTTTTAAACCGCTAGACATGTTTCCTCATCGTTTACATCAGCGCTCTCGTCAAACTCTGGACAAGCTGGGAATATTGGGATTTGTAAACAAACATCTTACCTCTTTCGTGTGAAAGTTAGAGAAACATTGCAGATAAATAGCGTACCTCTTTCGTGTGAAAGTTAGGGGGAAAATTGTAGACAAATAGAATACATCTTCAATGGGGAAGTAAAGGAAGAAATATCACAGCTTTTAAAAAACATATTCTTTAAGTGATTTCAAGAAGCGACAAGGGAAACTGTTGCACAAACATGACATCATGACATGACATTGTGATTGGCCTCTTGATAAGGCCTTATGGCACTAGACATGTTGAAACTGGCCACAAAAATTGTCGAGTGACGTTTTTTCTTCGAGAAACTGGCCAACGAAGACATCAGAGCTATTCGCTGCTACATTACATGTAAGCTGGTAATTGAAGTCGTGTCAGTTGTGATGATTTCAACTCAAGACGTGTCTCATGCTCCTTCATATCTTTGAGCTCTTCAGCTTTGTACAATCTAAGTAGTTCAGCTCTTACATCTATAACCATCGATACTAGATTATGTTTACTTACTTACTTAATCCTCATCACTCCTTGTGGAGTATAAGACAGCAACAAATCTCCGCCATTCCACTCTGTCTTGGGCGAGCCACTTTAGTTCATGCCAGGTCCTGCCAGTAGCCTGCACTTCTTCTTCCATCTCTCTCCTCCATGTTCCCAGTGGTCTTCCTCTCCTTCGTTTTCCAGGCGGAGTCCACTTCAGCGCCATTTTGGGGTGTCTTCTTTTGTTCATGGGTAGGACATTACCCAGCCATCTCCATCTCATTCGTACTTCTGAAACAATGTCGTTTAAGCATGTCCTTCGTCGTATTTCTTGTTCGGGACTTTGTCGCCCCACTTAATTCTGAGGATACGTTGGAGGGATCTTCTTTCAAACATTATATTTAGCTCCTCTAAACCTGACCACAGCTCATAAATAAGCTCATTTCTCCGTAGCTGTTATGTTAGCCCTTGAAGTTATTCTCTTAAACGTGAAATCGGTCTCCAATTTTTAGAGCCCTTAGGCGTCCTTTGAAGGTCTCGCAATAAAACTTTGTCAGCCCAGTCTAGTAATGTTTAACTTCCACACTGTTCAAACCTCCACAGGGGTTTGATCCTTAAACTCAAAAGTGCTCAAAAAGAAGGACAAGCTTCAAAACATCAGTATCGAAATCTAAAACATAAGTTTCAAAACATAAAACATCAGAGTTAGTGACGAAATCTACATTAGTGTTAAAATCCAAAACGGCAAAGTGTTAAAATCTAAACCATCAGTGTCCAAATCTAAAACGTCAGTGTTAAAATCAAAAACATTAATGTCAAAATCTAAAACATCAATGTCAAAATCTAAAACATCAATGTCAAAATCTAAAACATCAATGTCAAAATCTAAAAAATCAATGTCAAAATCTAAAACATCAATGTCAAAATCTAAAACATCAGTGTCAAAATCTAAAACATCAGTGTTAAAATCTAAAACATCAATGTCAAAATCTAAAACATCAACGTCAAAATCTAAAACATCAATGTCAAAATCTAAAACATCAATGTCAAAATCTAAAACATCAGTGTCAAAATCTAAAACATCAGTGTTAAAATCTAAAACATCAATGTCAAAATCTAAAACATCAATGTCAAAATCTAAAACATCAGTGTCAAAATCTAAAACATCAGTGTTAAAATCTAAAACATCAATGTCAAAATCTAAAACATCAATGTCAAAATCTAAAACATCAGTGTCAAAATCTAAAACATCAATGTCAAAATCTAAAACATCAATGTCAAAATCTAAAACATCAATGTCAAAATCTAAAACAGCAATGTCAAAATCTAAAACATCAGTGTCAAAATCTAAAACGTCAATATCAAAATCTAAAACATCAGTGTCAAAATCTAAAACATCAGTGTTAAAATCTAAAACATCAGTGTCAAAATCTAAAACATCAGTGTTAAAATCTAAAACATCAATGTCAAAATCTAAAACATCAATGTCAAAATCTAAAACATCAGTGTCAAAATCTAAAACATCAATGTCAAAATCTAAAACATCAATGTCAAAATCTAAAACATCAATGTCAAAATCTAAAACGTCAATATCAAAATCTAAAACATCAGTGTCAAAATCTAAAACATCAGTGTTAAAATGTAAAATATCAGTGTCAAAATCTAAAATATCAGTGTCAAAATCTAAAATATCAATGTCAAAATCTAAAACATCAATGTAAAATCTAAAACAGTGTCAAAATCTAAAATATCAGTGTCAAAATCTAAAACATCAATGTAAAATCTAAAACAGTGTCAAAATCTAAAATATCAGTGTCAAAATCTAAAACATCAATGTCAAAATCTAAAACATCAGTGTGTCAAAATCTAAAACATCAGTGTGTCAAAATCTAAAACATCAGTGTCAAAATCTAAAACATCAATGTCAAAATCTAAAACATCAGTGTCAAAATCTAAATCATCAGTGTCAAAATATAAAACATCAGTGTCAAAATCTAAAACATCAGTGTTAAAATCTAAAACATCAATGTCAAAATCTAAAACATCAATGTCAAAATCTAAAACATCAGTGTCAAAATCTAAAACATCAATGTCAAAATCTAAAACATCAATGTCAAAATCTAAAACATCAATGTCAAAATCTAAAACATCAATGTCAAAATCTAAAACGTCAATATCAAAATCTAAAACATCAGTGTCAAAATCTAAAACATCAGTGTTAAAATCTAAAACATCAGTGTCAAAATCTAAAACATCAGTGTTAAAATCTAAAACATCAATGTCAAAATCTAAAACATCAATGTCAAAATCTAAAACATCAGTGTCAAAATCTAAAACATCAATGTCAAAATCTAAAACATCAATGTCAAAATCTAAAACATCAGTGTCAAAATCTAAAACATCAATGTCAAAATCTAAAACGTCAATATCAAAATCTAAAACATCAGTGTCAAAATCTAAAACATCAGTGTTAAAATCTAAAATATCAGTGTCAAAATCTAAAATATCAATGTCAAAATCTAAAACATCAATGTAAAATCTAAAACAGTGTCAAAATCTAAAATATCAGTGTCAAAATCTAAAATATCAATGTAAAATCTAAAATATCAGTGTCAAAATCTAAAATATCAATGTCAAAATCTAAAACATCAATGTAAAATCTAAAACAGTGTCAAAATCTAAAATATCAGTGTCAAAATCTAAAACATCAATGTAAAATCTAAAATATCAGTGTCAAAATCTAAAACATCAGTGTCAAAATCTAAAACATCAATGTCAAAATCTAAAATATCAATGTCAAAATCTTAAACATCAATGTCAAAATCTAAAAAATCAATGTCAAAATCTAAAACATCAATGTCAAAATCTAAAACATCAGTGTCAAAATCTAAAACATCAGTGTTAAAATCTAAAACATCAATGTCAAAATCTAAAACATCAATGTCAAAATCTAAAACATCAATGTCAAAATCTAAAACATCAATGTCAAAATCTAAAACGTCAATATCAAAATCTAAAACATCAGTGTCAAAATCTAAAACATCAGTGTTAAAATCTAAAACATCAGTGTCAAAATCTAAAACATCAGTGTTAAAATCTAAAACATCAATGTCAAAATCTAAAACATCAATGTCAAAATCTAAAACATCAGTGTCAAAATCTAAAACATCAGTGTCAAAATCTAAAACATCAATGTCAAAATCTAAAACATCAGTGTCAAAATCTAAAACATCAATGTCAAAATCTAAAACATCAGTGTCAAAATCTAAAACATCAGTGTCAAAATCTAAAACATCAATGTCAAAATCTAAAACATCAATGTCAAAATCTAAAACATCAGTGTGTCAAAATCTAAAACATCAGTGTGTCAAAATCTAAAACATCAGTGTCAAAATCTAAAACATCAATGTCAAAATCTAAAACATCAGTGTCAAAATCTAAATCATCAGTGTCAAAATATAAAACATCAGTGTCAAAATATAAAACATCAGTGTCAAAATCTAAAACATCAGTGTGTCAAAATCTAAAACATCAGTGTGTCAAAATCTAAAACATCAGTATGTCGAAATCTAAAACATCAGTGTGTCAAAATCTAAAACATCGGTGTCAAAATATGAAACATCAGAGTTAAAATTCAAAACTTCTGTAGGCTATATCAAAATCTGAAACACCACAATGACAAAAAAAAGATCCAGATTGTCTAAATCAAATACATGAGTGTTAAAATCGTAATAAACAAAGTATCCATCTCCAAAACTAAATGATTCGCTTGACCCTTGAACCCGAACACGTTACCCACGTGTGACTTCCCAAATCCTGATTAGGTAACCCATGTTAGGTGACGCACCAAACGAGACACGTCATCAACCTATCGCCCTACTGACGGTTGGGGATGGCCCGTCCATCTATGCCCTAACTTCTCACCACCCCCCCCCCCCCACCCCAGATGATAATAATCAAGTTGCGAGTCAGATTTCAGGTCAAACGTCCGACTTTGACCTTGTACCAGCAGGGTAGCAGTAGATTTCGACATACGGATCGCATACATTGATTTTAGATTCAGTGTTTCTTCCAGACTTTTTTCTCCGAGGCGGCACTTCATAGTTTCGGTGGGGGAGGGGCGGGGGGGGGGGGGCGATCAACATTTTCCGGGGCATCGGACACTCGTAGAAATATGTTTTCTATATAAATTCAATTTCGTTCTGGGGGGTGGAGGATGTCCTTTTTCGGAGGGGGGGGGGTGGGGTGGGGGGGGGGGGGCGGAGATGCCTGGAAGAAACTCTGTTTAGATTCAGTTACTTACTAAAGCGTCGACGTAATCGAAACAATGTTTTTTTTTCCAAGCATCGGTACTTTATAACTCGCGATTGTAACAAGTGTTTCTTTCAGACATTTTTTTTCCGAGTGAGGGTGCACTTTAAAGGAGAGCTGAGATTTTTTTTTCTTTCTATTTTGTCCTGTTGGACGTGCTTTGAATACATGCCTGAAAGAAAGTGATTCAAACTAAT
Source organism: Physella acuta (assembly GCF_028476545.2). Lineage (NCBI taxonomy): Eukaryota > Metazoa > Mollusca > Gastropoda > Physidae > Physella > Physella acuta. The sequence goes on from NW_026733294.1 coordinate 55,029, forward strand.
TTGTATTTCTCACTAATCCAATTCTTCAACTAGCCTTGAAATTGAAATTAAGAGCCGTAAAATTAACGTCAGGTTCTTTCTATTACACCCCCTTCCCCGCCTCGCCCCCTTCCTTGCAGCACCAGAGGTCAAGCCCCCTCAGTTATAATAACACTCCACACACACCCCCCTCCGAACCCCAATCACTACCCTAACCCCAACACTGACATAGCAATACAATCTTGAACACTGTATTACATTGTCACATCACTCGCTTAGTCTCAAGTCCATTGAAGTCAGCGCAGATTTTCGAGTCATTGTAACCACAGGGGCGGATAACTCTTGAGTTTTTAAAGGATAATCTCCCTTCTTCCCCAACAAGTGATTTGATTTGATTTTTATGTCAGCGACATGTCATGCTGTGACTTCAAGTTGGACGCATTTTTACCAGTGTAGGGGGTGGGGGTAGGGGGTGGGGTAATACATATAAATATCAAAATATTATCGACTGCAATGGAAGTAGTATTTTTGGTTTCCTAGTACAGGTTAATTTTTTTTTTAAATATATTTTTGTTTTCTTTTCTTTTATGTTTACCTACAAATATCCTAACACGGTTTTCTTACCTTATAAAATGAGCTTTTTAATTAATTTTTTACGCCTTTTGACGCCCCCCCCCCCTTACGTAACATAATCTAATTGTTTAAAATAGATAAAGTAAATAGAATAATCACAGGCAAGAATAACTATATATAGAAATAGGAGCGGGCGCAAAATAAATTGATAGTCCGCCCCTTGGCGCCGGAACGGGTGGCTACGCCTCTGATCCCAAAACAATAAATAACGGCATCATTCTCTGTATCAGGTGAACAGCTTCGTCGGTGCCTTCCATGACGCTGTCATCTTGTATGCCTTAGCCTTGAACGAGACCATCGCCGAGGGCAAGAATGTCAGCGACGGCCTGACGATCACCAAGAAAATGTGGAACCGGACGTTTGAAGGTGAGCTTTTATTTAACTTGCTTCCTCTGTTTTGCTTTCTGTTGTTGTAGATCGAAACGGGCGAGCGAAATTTCGAGCACTTCTAACAGACTGATTCGTTTAAAAGTTGGCAAAATAATAAGCTTGTATGTGAAAATGCACCAAAAAGGAGATTATATATAATAATACACTACTATTTAAATAACTAGAAAGAAAAATGTAGGTCTATTCCTAAATATTAGTAAAGGTATACAATAGATACCATAGTGACCCACGCTTTTCTTCATAGTTATTTAAATAGTAGTGTATTACTGCATATTTAAAGAAAATCATTTTTTTTTCTTCTTTTTAGTGCATTATTACATAAAAGCTTGTTATCAAAACGTTGTTTGTGTATTTTTAAGAGATAAATTTGAAAAGTTAATTACGCACAGAGGTGGTAGTTTTAATGATAATTTGTGATTTTCGTGGATTTCTGCAATGATGTTAAAAAAATAAACTTTTATTTCTAATGGATTTGATGAAAGGTTCAAGGACGTTCAAATATTTTTTTCTTATCTAGCAACTTTGTTTGCCCTTAATTTTTATAGGCCCCTACAGAAATTTAAAAAAAAAGAAATATAATTCATTTGATCCGCCTATGGATATAAAGTTTATTAAAACGTTAACTTAAATATTCCGTGATAACTAAACAAAAGTAGTCCACCCAACTCTGATGGGTAGCTAACTCACGTTAGGGAAAGTAAAGGCGGTTGGGCATAGTGCTGACCACACTATCTCTTCATATGCCGAGGTCATAGAAACACGTGAACCCTACTTCACTTGCCTCATAGACCGTCAGGCTTGAAAGGGAACTTTACTTACTAAACAAAAGAGGATTCGGTAGTAGATTTCGTTTCGTGTCATTATGTTTTACATGCAACCTTTCTTATCATTACCTTTAAGTTTCGCATTTAATCTGTATAAAAGTGTTTGAATCTGAATTATGCATGACGATTTGCGAATGTACGAGCTGCAATATTTGTAATTTAATTAATTAATGTATCGAATATTCGATTACAGGTATTACTGGTACGGTCAGTATCGATGCTAACGGGGATCGCAATGCCGATTATTCCCTGCTCGATCTGGACCCGGAAACGAATACCTTTGAGGTAAGAGTACCGAGGCAATAAGACAGAGCCTGTGGGTAAAGTGGGGGAGGGGTGGGGGAGGGGGGTTTATTGACTAGGTCTGGAACTTGAGAGGGAAAAACGGACATGACAGGTTGACCTCCATGGCCAAAGGGGTGGGGTGGGGGGAATGTAGGTCTGTTACGCTGTTGTGTAACATCCAGTACAACTCCCTTGGTGTACTGAGCTAGTTTGGGTTTTGTTTAAGGTGAGGAGGGGGATGTAGGTCTATTACACTGTGGTGTTAGATCCAGCACAACTCCCTTGGTGTACTGGGCTAGTTTGGGTTTTGTTTAAAGCATCACAGCCCCGTGGAGAAAACTAGACACGATTACTTGATACGCACTTAAATCATACAGTGCACACGTAGAATACATAAAAACACACACACACACACACACATAAACAATATGCATATAAAATTTTACGCTGGTTTGGTAGTTATGGGTATACCGAGGGTGCTAAAGAATGTAGACCCCCACGTCATTTTCGTTTTGAATCTTTATATATTTAAATTATATATATATACATATAAGTATATATATATATATATATATATATATATATATATATATATATATATATATATATATATATATGTATGTATGTATGTATATATAAATATATATATGTATATGCCTATATATATATATATATATATATATATATATATATATATATATATATATATATATATATATATATATATAATACTCACCCGCCACACACCCATTCACCTACACACAGATGTAGCCTACAGTCGACAATTGTAGGGGATAAAACCGTTAACGATGTTTGCCGATGTTTGACGATGTTTGACGATGTTTGTCGATGTTTACCGATGTTTGCCGATGTTTGACGGTGCTAAATTGTCTTTCGCAGGTTGTGGCTGAGTACTTCGGCAACTCCAAGAACTACACGCCCACGCCTGGCAAGAAGATTCACTGGCCCGGGGGTCGAGATGGCCCCCCACCTGACACACCCATCTGTGGCTTTGATGGCAGTTTATGCCCACCTCAAAGTAATTATGTTTTTCACGCATCGATGCTCTATAAATAGATATTGAAACCATTGTTTCTTTCAGACATTTTTATCCGGGGGGGGGGGGGGTGTTTCAAATGCCTGAAAGAAACTCTAATTTAATTTAAACAGTAATTTAAAGAGAAGGTTTCAGATTTATTTGTTTATTTTGACATCAGTGGAGGAAGATCTTCGGACATTTATTAAATATTTGGTCAGATTTTCTTCAAGGCATCTCAGACTCCCCCCCCCCCCCCACGAAAAAGTCTACCCCCACCCCGAATAAAATGGAATCTATATAGAATAGATTCTTTTACCTGTCCCCCTCCCCCCGGAAAATTTATTCCCCCCCCCCCTTACCCCGGAAAATTTATGGATATAACATATACATTTTAATACCCGTGTTTTTATAACATGTTTTTAATGCATATATATATATATATATAATATATATATATATATATATATATATATATATATATATAATTTATTTATATATATATATATAATTTATATATATATATATATATATATATATATATATATATATATATATATATATATATATATATATATATATATATATATATATATATCAAATCTCCATTCGGCCTCACCCAGTCCTAAATTCAGAGCACTAGGCTAGACTAACAATTTTTGTTGTAGCCTGCTATTGATTTTTAAATCTAGGGTGAGATATTCATAAAGCATAACAAAAGCAATGCAGTGGTAAGGTTTTCTTGTAACAAAAGAATCAAAGGCATAAAACTAGTTCAGGAAAATTGGATTTCGATTATATTTTACAATTTCTTTTTTTTACGATTAAATTTTACAATTTCTTTTTTTACGATTATATTTTACAATTTCTTTTTTTTACGATTATATTTTACAATTTATTTTTTTACGATTATATTTTACAATTTCTTTTTTTACTATTATATTTTACAATTTCTTTTTTTTACGATTATATTTTACAATTTCTTTTTTTTTACGATTATATTTTTACAATTTCTTTTTTTTTTACTATTATATTTTACAATTATTTTTTTTACGATTATATTTTACAATTTCTTTTTTTTTACGATTATATTTTTACAATCTTTTTTTTTACTATTATATTTTTACAATTTCTTTTATTCCAGAACCGTTTCCTGAGTATGGCATCGTGATTATCGTGCTGGGCTCCATTTTACTGGTTGTACTCATTGTCACCTTCTTCGTGTACAGGTAGGCCGACATAGTTGTTGTCTAAAGGGGTGGTCGAGTCGGTAAAGCTCATGGTTGCTAAAGTCTCGAGTTCGAACCCTCTTTAGCTGGGGACAGCCACTCTTCTAGGAGAGACAACTCCAAAATTAGACCACTGCTGCCTTGTAGTTTGTTCTTGGTTGGACAAAGGCTATGGAAGCAAATCCAAAAAGAAAAGCAGGCTGAAATCGGAGTCAATGGCCTCAATGACGCATAACTAGTTGACACGTACTTAATTGAGTTAAAAAGGATCCCTTCCAACGCTAAAATTAAGAACAACGTGTACAGGTAAAATTTAAAATATAAGCACAACCTGTAGACGACAGGTGTATATTTTTCATTGTATAAATGCAATAATGCAAGTACAATTTTGATAGTGTTAATTTTTAAGTCTAATAATGATTTCAAAGTTAGGCCTTAATGTAGATTTTTAATTTCTTAAACACTATTATATAGAGCTAAGACATGCATTTACTCGTATTAACACAAAATGTTGAGGTAAATGTTTAAAAATCTAAAAAGAAAATGTACAGGAATACTTCTAAACATACAAGCGTCATATGTACTGGTAATTTTTAACACAAGACCTTAAAATATAGAATGGACTAATGGAGTTTTGTGAGATATAATTGATGAAATAAAGTATAGCAAAATTCCTACTAACTACTAGTCTACGTCAATGTTTCTATGTAAGCTTACAACTCAATTATAACTAAACAAACATGGTAGATTAAGAAATCAATCATTTATCATAAATTACGTCTATACTTGTAATATGTGCTCAAGTATTTAAAACTATTTTTGTGTTCTCTCATTTGAAAATTAATGAAGCGTGTAGTCGATTTAAGGCCGAAATGAAAAATAAAAATGTTTTTCTTGAAGAAACTTTTATATTTAACACAATGCCGCCCACAACATCAATCATGACGTGTAATCAATGTTAACCCTTTCATGTCTATTTTTTGTCGAAAGCGATTCGCCTATACATCAATTTCTTTTAGCTTCAACTTGACCAGCGCTTTGTCTTGTAATGTTGTGTTTTGTGTCTTGTTAACTTGTAATGTTGTCTTGTAATGTTGTGTTGTAATGTTAACTTGTAATGTTGTCTTGTAATGTTAACTTGTAATGTTGTCTTGTAATGTCTTGTAATGTTGTCTTGTAATGTTAACTTGTAATGTTGTCTTGTAATGTTAACTTGTAATGATGTCTTGTAATGTTGTCTTGTAATGTTAACTTGTAATGTTGTCTTGTAATGTTAACTTGTAATGTTGTCTTGAAATGTCTTGTAATGTTGTGTTTTGTGTTGTCTTGTAATGTTGTCTTGTAATGTGGTCTTGTAATGTTGTCTTGTAATGTTGTCTTGTTATGTTGTCTTGTTATGTTGTCTTGTTATGTTGTATCTTGTAATGTTATCTTGTAATGTTGTCTTGTAATGTTGTCTTGTAATGTTGTCTTGTAATGTTGTCTTGTAATGTTGTCTTGTAATGTTGTCTTGTAATGTTGTCTTGTAATGTCTTGTAATGTTGTATCTTGTAATGTGGTCTTGTAATGTTGTATCTTGTAATGTTGTCTTTTAATGTTATATCTTGAATTGTTATGTTTTGTTATTTGTTTTATCGGCGTGGCAGCTGAAGGTTGCCAAACCGAAAAGTCTCGAGTTCGATTATCTTCGGGGAGATGAGGCTCGATAGCTAGGGACAACAGCTCTTCTAAAAGAGACAACCCCAAACTCAAACAACTGCTGCCTTGTAATTGTTCTTGGTTGACCAATGCTATGGAAGCAAATCCAAATAAAAAAGGCTGAAATCGGAGTTAACGGCCTATATGGCGTATAACAAGTTGACACGTATACTTAATCGTGTTGGAGGGAATCCATTTCAAAACTAAATTAAGAACGAAGAACAAGAAGTTGGGTCTTGTTATAGGTCTTGTAATGGTGTGTCTTATAATGTGTCTTGTAATCTTGTGTCTTATAATGTGTCTTGTAATGTTAAATTTCGTTATTTGTCTTGTAAAGTGATGTCTCGTAGTGTTGTGTAGTAAAGCATCCAATAATGTTGTGTAGTAAAGCATCCTATAAAGTGTTGTACTAAAGTTCTGTACTCAGCTGTTTTGAAAAGTATCCTGTAACGTTGTGTAGTCAAGTATCCTGTAATGTTGTGTAGTCAAGTATCCTGTAATGTTGTGTAAAGTATCCTATAAAGTGTTGTAGTCAAGTTCTGTACTCAGCTGTTTTTAAAGTATCCTATAATTATGTTGTGTAAAGTATCCTATAAAGTGTTGTAGTCAAGTTCTGTACTCAGCTGTTTTTTAAAGTATCCTATAATGTTGTGTAGTAAAGTATCCTGTAATGGTGTGTAGTAAAGTACCCTGTAATGTTGTGTAGTAAAGTTCTGTACTTAGCTATTTTGTAAAGTATCCTATAATGCTGTTTTGTAAAGTATCCTATAATGTTGTTTTGTAAAGTATCCTGTAATGTTGTGTAAAGTATCTTATAATGTTGTATAGTAAAGTATCCTGTAATGTTGTGTAGTCAAGTTCTGTACTCAGCTGTTTTTTAAAGTATCCTATAATGTTGTGTAGTAAAGCATCCTATAAAGTGTTGTAGTCAAGTTCTGTATTCAGCTGTTTTGTAAAGTATCCTATAATTATGTTGTGTAAAGCATCCTATAAAGTGTTGTAGTCAAGTTCTGTATTCAGCTGTTTTGTAAAGTATCCTATAATTATGTTGTGTAAAGCATCCTATAAAGTGTTGTAGTCAAGTTCTGTATTCAGCTGTTTTTTAAAGTATCCTATAATTATGTTGTGTAAAGCATCCTATAAAGTGTTGTAGTAAAGTTCTGTACTCAGCTGTTTTGTAAAGTATCCTATAATGTTGTTGTGTAAAGCATCCTGTAATGTTGTGTAAAGTAGCCTATATTGTTGTGTGATAAAGTTCTGTATTCAGCCTCCTCTCCTCTGCAGACACTTTAAGCTGGAGGCGGAGCTTGCTGAGATGAACTGGCGAGTAAGATGGGACGACATAATGTTTGGGGGGCCCACAAGGAACAACAAGAAGACGGACAGCAAGAACAATCAGAACGGGCATGTAAGTGAGGTGAATCATCTATTTTTTTGGCATGTAAAAGAGGTGAATAATAGATTTTTTTACATGTAAGTGAGGTGAATAATCTATTTTTTATGGCATTTGCCCGCCCATTCCACCCCCTCCCTCTCCCCCTCCTCCCCCCTTCCCCCCCCCCCCCCCCCCCTACGGAGAAAAAAGTCTCAAAGTAATACTGGGGAAGAGGTTTCTGGCTCTAAAGTCAGCTGAGACCATTTTCGGAATTCAATCCATGATTTAGTATGCTAAGAAAGTACTAAATCAATTGAACCAGGCATTTAATATTCAAAGATAACCTGCAAAAAAAAAACAGCCACTTCTTAAACTCTAATCTTATAATGCTGCCATTTTGCACAATAAGTATTGCTTTCTGTAACATGAAGAAAAAAAAAAACATCAATAACTCGTCACCTAATATTTGTTGTTATAATAAACGCGGTTGTTTCCCCTTACGACTTTTCAGAGAAATTCCTACCACAGCGATTGTTCAGCTGACACTATAGCGGTTCATCTAAGTGACGTGGGAAACAGACAACTCTTTACAAAAACGGGATACTACAAGGTACTATTTGGTGGCGTATTAATTCTTACACTGTGAAGAAATATTCCCACTTTTTGAGGAATTATTTCTACACTTTAAATAGTTATTTCTCCTCTTTTTAGGATTAAGCTATTGATATAAATCGCTGATATTAGACCTTGTTAGCTATTGTATTTGTACAATCACAGTTTATAACTGTTAAATTGAATAGAATTGCTATGTAAACCACTAGCCTTCCTCTGACATCATGTAACTTATCTTTTAATCTTCCACTTTTATAAACAAACCGGCCTATTGGTTTGATTAAAACATTAGTCCCTCAAAGTTAAAAACAAAGATTATCTAGTAGAAATCATTTTATAAGGAATATATGTAGATCTATCATATTAAAAGTCAATTTACTTAAAATAATAAAACTGTTGCAATTCTTATTTTCATCAAAATGTTGCTCAAATATTATTTAGTAGAAAACATTTTATAACACACATTTGTAGATCTATTATATTAAAAATCAATTCACTTAAAAATGATAAAACAATTGCAATTCTTTTTTTCATCAAAATGTAGCTCAAAGATTATTTAGTAGAAAACATTTTTTAACACATATTTGTAGATATATCATATTAAAAATCAATTCACTTCAAATGATAAAACAATGGCAATTCTTGTTTTCATCAAAATGTAGCTCAAAGATTATTTAGTAGAAAACATTTTTTAACACATATTTGTAGATATATCATATTAAAAATCAATTCACTTCAAATGATAAAACAATGGCAATTCTTGTTTTCATCAAAATATTGCACAAAGATTATTTTGTAGAAAACATTTTACAAGACATATGTGTATATCTATTATATTAAAAATCAATTCATTTAAAATGATAAAACAATTGCAATATTTCATCAAAATGTTGAATAAATTCCCATACTTGTTGTATACAATTGTGCCTATTTTATCTCCCAGGGCGCTATTTTAGCCATCAAACCTATTCCACGAGCTCACATCAGCATACAGAAACCATTACTGTTGGAAATCAAAAAGGTCTGTTCACCTAATTCACCCCAATAATTTATGCATTAAGGTTGATAATTACTGTACATTTAAATTTTTTAATAACATAAGAAAGTAAAACTTCTATTCCAAGTTTGCTTTAAATTTGTTGTTATGAGACTTATTTAAAATGTATGTATGATTTACTTGGTATGAGACTTAGAAATGTATATATGCTTTAGTTGGTATGAAACTAATGCAAATGTATGTATGCTAACTTTACACTGAATGCTTTTTCTAATTATATAAAGAGATTAACTAGAGAAATAATTAACATTATGGAATTACTTACATTTCTAGATGCTTGATTTCGAGGCTGAGCTTTAAAGCAGTATGTACATGTGAAATCTGCTTTGTGTATTTACATTATGTTGAATGTTTCGTCTTTTTGTTTGTCAGATGAAAGATCTACAGAACGACCACCTGGTCAGATTTCACGGTGTATGTATAGATGTCCCCAACCAGTGCATTCTGACAGAGTACTGTCCTAAAGGTAGTTTACAGGTAAGTTTAGGTTTTTAAATTTATGTTCAACGTCCAATGAGGAATGACGTGATTTAGACCTTACAATTTTTTTCTAACACATTCTCTACTTAAGTTGTAATCTAATTCAAAATGGAATCTCTTGACATAAAAAAATCAAATTTAAAATCAAATTAAAAAGGTCAAATTATACTTTGATTAAAAAATCAAAGTGTCTACTCGGAATAAGATTTTTCGGCAAAAGATAGTTCTGCGCATGCGCAGTGACCTATGGCTAGGGTTAGGGCTAGAATGAGGGTTAGGGGTAGGATTAGGGATAGGGTTAGGAATAGGATTAGGGCTAGGGTTAGGGATAGGATTAGGGCTAGGGTTAGGGTTAGGGATAGGATTAGGGATAGAATCAAATTAAAAAGGTCAAATTATACTTTGATTAAAAAATACACATCAGTACTTTAGAAAAGACTTGCATCTTTTTTTTATAATATGTTTATTCAAAATGTTCAATGTGAAAAACAAATTGTTCTAGGATGTCTTGGAGAATGAACAATTAAAGTTGGACTGGATGTTTAGATATTCAATCATGCAAGACATTGTCAGGGTGAGTTTACAATTAAAGATCTATGTCATCCATTATTTAAATCGTTATTGAATAACCCCAGTGTTTCTGTTGTAGGAAATAAGATAAATCAACCCTATAATTTCTGTTGTTAGAAATAAAATAAATTAACCCTATAATTTATGTTGCAGGAAATAAGATAAATTAACCCTATAATTTCTTATGTAGGAAATAAAAAACATTAACCCTATTGTTTATGTTGTAGGAAATAAAATAAATGAACCCTATAATTTCTGTTGTAGGAAATAAGATAAATTAACCCTCTTGTGTCTGTTGTAGGAAATAAGATAAATTAGCCCTATAATTTCTATTGTAGGAAATAAGATAAATTAACCCTATAATTTCTGTTGTAGGAAATAAAATAAATTAACTCTGTAATTTCTATTGTAGGAAATAAGATAAATTAACTCTATTGTGTCTGTTGCAGGGAATGACATACCTTCATAGTACAGACATCAAAAGTCATGGTCACCTCAAGTCCAGCAACTGTGTAGTGGACAGCAGATTTGTGGTCAAGATAACAGATTTTGGTCTACACTACTTTAGAGAGAAAGAGGAGGAGATAGAAGATAATATTTATGCCATAGAGAGAAGTAGGGTGCTCTTGTCCACTGTTTTAACATTTCTTTCTGTTGATTAAAAACCTTAACTTTTTGTTATATTTTTCTTAAACAAAAATTTTATTATTAATGTTTTGTGCTATAAAACCTGGAATATGTGCTAAATGGAAATCTAGAATTTTGAAAATTTTAAGTCACACTTGAATATTTTGGGAGAACCCTAATTTATTTGTAGATTTTCTGAAAATGTATGAGAAAAAATATTTGAAATCTAACTTGGAAAATACAATTTTGGCATATTTTTTTTAAAGTAATTTTATAAATGTTGGTATTAAATGGAATACAAAATTTGTCAAAAGCAAAAATATTTTACTTAAAAAATCATTAAATTTTGTAAAATTCTAGACATATATTGCAACATAGATTGATGTCCAACTGTGCTATTTGTTTTACAAGTAATCTAACTGTAACATATTGGAACAGCATAGTTGTATATTAGAGCATACAACTGCTAACCTGAAACTCTTGAGTTCAAATCCAGGGTTAAGTCCATAAAATGTCCATGAGCCTCTGATGAGTACCTGATTCACATTAGGGAAAGTAAAGGCAGCTGGGCATAGTGCTGACCACACTATCCATTCATATATTTTGGATCACTGAAACAGGAGAACTCTAAGTCACTTGCCCCATATACCATCAGGTTTGAAAGGGAACTTAACTAGCAGTAACTCCACAATTAGGTTAATGACTGTGACCGTCTCTTTCCAGGCAGACTATGGACAGCGCCAGAGCTGTTACGGATGACCAATCCACCTGCAGGGGGGACTCAGAAAGGTGATGTCTACAGTTTTGCTATCATCTGCCAGGAGATTGTGTACAGATCAGGTGTTTTTTACCTGAGGAATTTGGAGCTCTCCCCTAATGGTAAATAGTTTAGATCAGGTTTTTTTTAAAAATAAAAAACAAAAAGTAAAATTAGCTAATACCTCCAAGTATTATCAGATGAACTATGTAACACCATGTTAAATAACAAGAAAAAATTAAACTATTTTACATATATTTTTATCTTCACATGTTTCTAAAAGCTAGACTTCTTCCTTCCCCCACCCACACCAAGATTTTCCTAATCCCCCTAACATATCCTTGGATTGAACACAGATTAATGTTAAAATCATTTTAGTTAGTGGTAAAAAGCATGTATGGGATGACATGGTTGAATAGTAGAGCATTTGTCTTCTACTCTAGCTTGAAGGTCTTAAGTTCAGATCTCAGTTTAGGCTTGTTAATTAGATTGGGGAAAGTAAAGGTAGCTGGGCATAGTGTGCTGATGTCAAGAAACATTTGAATGCTACTTCATCTGCCCATTGGATTGCTAGGTCTAAAGAGGAACTTTACATGTAGAAAGTGTGTGACCTCACATTCCTTCCATTACTTCTTTCTTCTCCCAAATTTAATCTTTGTGGTACAGTTTGATAAACTACAGTATGACAAAATGTGTCTAGTACAGTATGACAAAAACAACATTTTGACAAAAAGTTTCTAGTATAGTATGACAAACTACTTTTTGACAAACATGTTTAGTACAGTATTACAAACTACATTTCGACAAAATGTGTTCAGTACAGTATGAAAAACTACTTTTTGACAAAAAGTGTCCAGTACAGTATGGCAAACTACTTTTTGACAAAAAGTGTCCAGTACAGTATGGCAAACTACTTTTTGACAAAAAGTGTCCAGTACAGTATGGCAAACTACTTTTTGACAAAAAGTGTCCAGTACAGTATGACAAACTACATTTGATAAAAGGGGTCTGGCATGGTCAAATGGTAGAGTGTTTGTCTTCTACCCCAAAAATCTCGAGCACTCATCCCTGACTAGAGATGAGTAAATAACAGATGGACAAAGTTTATTATTCACTTGCCAAGTCTTTAGTGTCAACTCATTAGAAAATAATGCATCAAAATCTATGTGTTTACAGAAATTACAGACAAACTAAAGAAAGGAATAAAGCCATTTTTTAGGCCAACTCTGGAGGAGTTTGACTGTCCAAATGACGAACTGGCAGGTGTGATCAGAAGATGTTGGGCTGAGGACCCAGCAGAGAGGCCAGATTTTCAACAGCTGCGAACTGTCATCAAAAAAATGAACAAGTAAGGACATTGGCCATTTTTCAAAAACATGTGTTGTTAGTTTTTAAAATAGTTGTATAGTTTATTTTTGTTTAAAAATATAATAGATTTTCACTATTTTTTTACACATTTTGTAAGACAAAACTATTTTAGTTGTTTGTACAAGATTTACAAGTCAAAGTAATCATACAAAGATATTTTTAACAGATCAGTGGGGTCATCCATAAATGACGTCACGCTTTTTTTGACGATTTTTACCTCCCCCCTCCCCTCCGTCACACGTCGTCACAAAAAGTCAGACCCCCCCCCCCTAAAATGACGTCACACCTCAACCTACAACCCCCCCTCAAAATTGCAGTTGAATTTTTTTAAAACATCGATATTTTTCCAAAATCTTGTCTAAACTATTACAATTTATTAAAACAGTTATCTAAAACGCGAAATAACGTCTAAAATTCGTTTTCTAACATTGCTTTTTTATAATGCAAAAATGTGACGTCGCAACATCTGAACCCCCCCCCCCCCCCTCCCCCTCATCATACATCGTCACAAAATTACGGACCCCCCCTCCCCCCTACGAGTGTGACGTCATTTATGGATGACCCCAATAAGTAAAAATGTTCCTTTAAAGAAGAGGTTTTTTTAATTGTAAATTAGGCCTAAATTTAATAATAACCCATCTAAACCTGAATATGTTAAGGAGGGATGTATTGTATTGGCACAACATGGCCTAGCGGCAGAGAGCTAGACTGCTAAGCCAAAAGTCTAAAGTTCAAATCCGGGTTCAAGTCAATACAAATTCCCTGATTCCACCCAGATCTGATGGGCACTTAATTCAAAAGCGACTGGGCAAAGTGTTGACCACACTATCCCTTCATATGCCTTTTTCTCTGAAGAAAATAAACTCTAATTCATCTGCCCCATGTGTCTTGCAAACGAACAGAAAAAAATGATGATGATCGTATGTCTATGTTTGGTGACATGTCTTTAATTCTTTGACAGAGACGGGGACAAAGGTGACATCCTAGACAACCTACTGTCCAGAATGGAGCAGTATGCCAACAACTTGGAGGCGCTGGTCGAGGAGAGGACATCAGATTATCTCCAGGAGAAAAAAAAAGCTGAAGAGCTCCTGTACAACATGCTGCCCAAGTAAGATAACTCTTTTATGTTGACAGTTTTAAGAAATCTTTCATTATTATAAAATATAGTAGTAATGTTACCAATTATAAAAGTTAGTAGGAAAGTAAAATTATGAGAACAAAATAACTTTAATTGGATTATTTTAAAATTTATATTTTCAAGGCTAAGCAAATAGTCTATTACAAAATATGTATTTCAAATGTCCTTTAGATAACATTTGGAGTAAAAAGAAATTTAAAAAGTAGAAAACTTTATAATTAGTACTGTATACAAGATGACAATAGTTATTTAATGATATTTATAATTTTCAAATGTGGCTTTTACTCCTAGAACAAAAACATTGTTTGGTCTATCTGTAGCTAAATCTCTTTGTTACATTTAAAAAATAAAAAGTTAAATCCCCTTCTAGAATAGATGACCCTCTGTTTCTTTGGTATCAGTAAATAGTGGCTGGCTGCATTTACTATCTCTGACTAGCGCTAAGTACCTATTAGCTGTGTTTCTTCCAGACTTTTTTCTACAGGGGGGGGGGGAGGGCACTTGATATTTTTGGGGGGGGGGGGGCGGTCAACATTTTCCAGCGGGCAGAAACTAGTAAAAGTATATTTTTACTATATAAATTCTATCTCGTTTGGGGGGGGGGGGGGGAGGGGCGGTAGGCTTTCTTCTGGGAGAGATGATGCCTGGAAGAAACTCTGCCTATTAGAACTGAGTGTTGCCTATTCAGAATCATCTTGAAACTTAAAAGTAAAGTTCACTTTACGAACTTGATCGTCTATTTTATGTGACTTTAGCATATAAGGAGATCGTGTTGTCAGCACTATGCCCAGCATAACATAAGTTAGGTACCCATCAGAGCTGGGTGGACTCAGAGAACGTTCGAACCCTCGGGCAGATGAGGCTCGTTAGCTGGGGACAGCTCTCTTCTAGGAGAGACAACTCCAAAATCAAACAACTGCTGCCTTGTAGTTTGTTCTTGGTTGGACAAAGGCTATGGAAGCAAATCCAAACAGAAAAGCAGGCTGAAGTCGGATTTAATGGCCTCAATGGCGCATAACCAGTTGACACGTAATCCTTAATTGTGATGGAAGCATGGTCGAGTCGACAAAAGTTCATGGTTGATAAATTAGAAAAAAAAAAGTCTCGAGTTCAAACCATCTGGCAGATAAGGCTCTATTCCTCCCAACACTAAAAATTAAGAACGAAGAAGAAGAAAAAGAAAAAACTTAATCCAACATCGGCCTGGATTAAGGCGTTAAACATTTGTATTGATTAGATAAAGCGTTAGGATATTGTTTACAATTTTCTCCTGTAGATTTGTGGCCTCACAACTGATACGTGGTGAGACGGTGTCAGCCGAATGGTATGACGGTGTCACCATCTACTTCAGTGACATCTGCGGGTTCACTGCCATGTCAGCTGAGAGTACACCAATGCAGGTGAGTTGAAAATGTCTTTAACGCATTTTTCCATCATACAATTATGTAATCTTCATATTAATGACTAATTTTGTTTTATATTTTTGTTTTACCGAATTTTTTTTACAACAATTTTTCAAAATTTGGTTTAAATATTTACATCTTTTAATGGGCTACTGTTAAGTTTTTTTTATAGATAAAGCCTACCTCATATCTGACTTTCAATAGTTAATTTGCCATATATACATTGCATACTATAGTGTTAGCTTAAATGTATTAAAAGCTTGTTCAATAGTTGGTTAAAAAATCATATTGGTATGGTCCAGTAGTTCTTGACAAGACATGGACACAACTAGATTGTTTCCACTTTACTACACATGTATTACCATCTTTATTTTCTACAACATCAACATATCCAAAAGTTATTATTAAATACTTGAAAAAATTTCCAGGCTAGATTATTAACGAACTTTTAATAAATATTCTAAAAAATTTATTTTCATTTTCAGGTTGTTGATTTACTAAATGACCTGTACACCTGTTTTGATTCAATTATTGAAAATTTTGATGTCTATAAGGTAACCACAACTATTTAGCTCTAAAATTTAATGAAGATGTTTGCCTTGTTTTTTACACACATTAACATATTTAACGGATAAATAACTTCACAAAAGTTGTAAAGTTACAAAGTTTTAAAGAAAATAGGGGTTGGCGTGGTCAGTTTGGTAAAGCTTGTGGTTGCTAAACCAAAAAGTCTTGAGTTCAAACCTCTAGGCAGATAAGGCTCAATAACTGGGAAAAGCAACTCATTAAAGAGAGACAACTCTAACAACCATTGGCTTGTATTTTGTTCTTTGTTGTACAAGTGCCATGGAAGCAAATCCAGAAAGAAAAGCAGGCTGAAATCAGAGTCAACATGTCACATGACATTTTAAAACTTAATTCTTAAATGTGTTGAAGGAAATCCGTCAAAATTTAAAAAAAAAGGAAATAATTCCGTCTGAATTCCGCAGGTGGAGACAATCGGTGACGCCTACATGGTGGTGTCTGGCCTGCCGGTCAAGAACGGCAACCTTCACGCCAGAGAGATTGCCAGGATGTCCTTGGCTTTGCTACATAATGTATTTAAATTCAAGATTAGACACAGGCCAGGTGACCAGCTCAAGTTGAGGATTGGCATGCACAGTGGTAAGTTTGTAACAAAATAATTTTTAACATACAAGGCCTACACAGTGGTAAGTTTGTACGGGAAATAATTTTTAACATACAAGGCCTACACAGTGGTAAGTTTGTAACAAAATAATTTTTAACATACAAGGCCTACACAGTGGTAAGTTTGTAACAAAATAATTTTTAACATACAAGGCCTACACAGTGGTAAGTTTGTAACAAAATAATTTTTAACATACAAGGCCTACACAGTGGTAAGTTTGTAACAAAATAATTTTTAACATACAAGGCCTACACTGTGGTAAGTTTGTAACAAAATAATTTTTAACATACAAGGCCTACACAGTGGTAAGTTTGTAACAAAATAATTTTTAACATACAAGGCCTACACAGTGGTAAGTTTGTAACAAAATAATTTTTAACATACAAGGCCTACACAGTGGTAAGTTTGTAACAAAATAATTTTTAACATACAAGGCCTACACAGTGGTAAGTTTGTAACAAAATAATTTTTAACATACAAGGCCTACACAGTGGTAAGTTTGTAACAAAATAATTTTTAACATACAAGGCCTACACAGTGGTAAGTTTGTAACAAAATAATTTTTAACATACAAGGCCTACACAGTGGTAAGTTTGTAACAAAATAATTTTTAACATACAAGGCCTACACAGTGGTAAGTTTGTAACAAAATAATTTTTAACATACAAGGCCTAAACAGTGGTAAGTTTGTAACAAAATAATTTTTAACATACAAGGCCTAAACAGTGGTAAGTTTGTATGGGAAATAATCTTTAACATACAAGTTTGTACAGGAATAATTTTTAACATACAAGGCCTACACAGTGGTAAGTTTGTACGGAAATAATTTTTGACATACAAGTTTGTACGGGAATAATTTTTGACTTACAAGGCCTACACAGTAGTAATGTTGCACAGAAATAATTTTTGCCATAGAGCCCTAAACATTGCTAAGCTTGGTTTTTTTTTATGAAAGTAGTTATTGACTTAAGCACATTTTTATGTAGCCTACTTAACTTTAACAGAAAATAATAAAAGTGATCAATTTTGTACTTTAGCGTAAAAAAATTTTCATTTATAAAAGGGGTAAGTTTGTAGTTTGTTGGCATATACAATGGTAATTTTAACTTTAACTGAAAGTAGTTATTGATGTATGCAATTAAATAAGTAGGTCCTATGTACTTTAACTTAAAATAATTATAGACATATGCATAGTGCTAATTATATAGTGAATTGTATAGCTCACTCTGAAAATAAGTATTAAAATATAGGCAACACAATAGTATGTTTACTTTAACTATTGATATATATATACAGTGGTAAGTTCATAGTTTCGGCGTAACTGGGAAAAAAATATTGAGATAAATATATCATGATACATATACATACATTAAGCGCATAAGGATACATTTATTTATGACGTCATTATTATAAATCTGTAAAGTAAAGCATTGATTTAAAAGAGGCCATTAAAATTTTAAAAAGTAAGAAGTTTCTAGAAAAAAAAAATTGTCCACAGGTCCTGTGTGTGCAGGAGTCGTGGGTCTCAAGATGCCGAGGTACTGTCTCTTTGGTGACACTGTTAACACATCCTCAAGAATGGAGTCTAATGGAATGCGTAAGCAAACACTCAGTTTTAAGATTGAATTTTGTTTTCTTCTCATGTAGGTAGATTCAAATATTAAATTTTTAAAATTGAGTCCCAAGTTCAAAATAGGAAAATATTGTAAGCCAACACTTTTCTCAAAACATTGACTAAGAATTAACTAGAACTAACAGATTAAGTTATTATACCTTTACCTTCCTAGAATAAACAGATTAAATTATAATGCCTTAACCTACCTAGAATAAACAGATTAATTTATTATGTCTTAACCCAGGGGTCGGCAACCTTTTGAGACGTAAGAGCCAAAAGTTACAATTTACGCAAATTCCCAGTTTTTAAAGAGCCACCAACAATTTTTATTTCAATATTATGATCTTTAATTATATATATATATATATATATATATATATATATATATATATATATATATATATATATATATATATATATATATATATATATATAAATATAATATATATAGTGATGCCCAGGCATGGCGGGGTTTACTTTTCCTCTATATACGGTATACAAAAAATAGAAGTCGATTGCAGATTGACACCCTTCTTCCAATCGTCATGGAGGAGTTGATTAAAACACTCCAAGGGAGGTTTGTGCAAAAAAAAATCATCTTTTTTAAATTTCGCAAGGGCGGTGCTCCGGGAGGGTGCGATTTTTCTCTATATACTGTAAAAAAAAGTCGGATGCGGTTTGACACAGTTTATCCGAGTGCCATGAAACTTTGGGGAGTAAATGAGAATACTCCCGAGAAGATTTCTGCGAAAAAAATGTCTTATGGGCGGCTCCCGGGTAGTGCATTTTTTGTCCATACACGTTTTGGCGCCCAGAGTTCCAGAGCGGCTATGGTAGTACCAGCCTCCCCGAAAAAAATTTACCGCCCCCCCCCCCCCCGAACGAAATGAAATTTATATAATTTATATAGAAAATATATACTTTTAACAGTGTCCGCCCCCCCCCCCCCCCGAAGAAAGTCTACCGCCCCCCCCCCCCCCCCGAAAATTTCAAGTGCCCTCCCGGAGATAAAAATCCGGAAGAAACACTGGGTAGTACTTGGCATCCGTTAATCGGGCTTTCTGCATAGCGTGTAAGGGGTACTTCTATATTCAGCGGCAAACTGCAACAGGCACAATCGCCGGCGCCTCGTCATTTGCGCAACCCGAAGCGTCCCGTGCTCACCTGCGAGCACTATGGCGCATACGTTTTTTTTTAAAAAAAAACGCCATACACTATAGACACAATGGGCAACAATACGTTCATTTTAAACAGCGCGATAGGCTATGGATACAATGTGTTGCTTTAGTCGCTCACTAAATCGAATCAGGCGCGTTCTCCTGTGTCTCTGCAGGGTGCCCAGGGCTATCCCGCGAGCACTAAGCGCCTACCTTAGTTTTAAGGAGCACCCTACAATACGACATTCGATGATTGATCCGAGCTAGGGGCCGTATGCGGCGCCCCTGTGGTACTCGGGTTCACGAGAGCGCCACTTTCTGTCCTCGACACTCAGGCGGTGAGTGATTAACGGTGATATTACGGTAATTGATCTAAATATCTTCTATATATATAATTCTCTTCTTCGAGCCGTTAGAAAACAAGCTGCAAACGCTCTCCCTACCTCCCCACCCCTACATGGTTTTAGTGAGCTGTGTTCACTCTAAATGTTTACAAGCAGAGCCAACGATTTTAAACGTAGGGGGGGGGGGGGAGGGGGGGGAAGGAAGGGGGGGGGGTTATGGTCCTTAACGAGCTACTTATAGTGTTTTAAAGAAATATTTTCAGTGTCAGCGTGGTACTGTCGAATTCACAAATTATGAATTATTGAAAATTAGAAACAACTAAATAGCGGCGTATGTTATGCCGCGGGCCGGCTCGTTCTAATATAATAGAGTGTTTATTGTATATATTAATTATTATATCTTTCATTGCCGAGTGTTGCAGACTAATACTTTTATAAGTTCTAAAAATAAAATAAAATAATTTTTAATATTTGTGCATCGAGCTGAAGAGCCGCAACTTGACATCAAAAGAGCCGCATGCGGCTCGCGAGCCGCAGGTTGCCGACCCCTGTCTTAACCTACCTAGAATAATTAAATTATTTTATACATCCTTATATCTAACGAAAGTAACAAATTAATTCAAAATTCCTTAACTTTCATAGAATCAACAGATTAATGTATAATGCCTTAACCATACTAGAATAAACAGATTAATTTATAATGCCTTAACCTTTCTAGAACCAGCAGATTAATTTATAATGCCTTAACCTTTCTAGAATTAACATATTAATTTATAATGCTTTAACTATCCTATAATAAATGTAGCTTGAACCTCTCAATAAAAATATAACTGTAAAATGCAGTCACCTCCCTTGATAATTAAATGCTATTATAACCTCCCTTGAATTAACATAACAATGCCATAACCTTCTAAGAATGAATGCCCTAACCTATGTTACTGAATCTCCAGCACTCAGGATTCATGTGAGCCCTGACACCCAAGAGCTACTAACACAGTTTGGTACTTTTATCCTGGAGAAGAGAGGTGCTGTTGAGATGAAGGCAAGTTCTGGCTTTTAAATTTCACACATTTATATCATGGGAGATCACTACCCCAAAGTTTAACTTTTAAAGTGAAATAACTCTAGATTTTATGTATTACATGTAATTTGGAGTTGTCTTCTTTTTATTTGTTATTTTTAAAATCACTTTGTAAAGTTTTTAACTTTTAAAGAGGAAAACTCCTTGATTATTTTTCTTTTCTTTGGTTAATATCACACCCCAAAGTTTATTTTTTAAATAGAAATATGTTTTTACTTGTAAGTCAGAGAGTCTTCTCTTTTTTAAAATATCACTACCTGTGTTTGCTTAAGGCTGCCATGAAGTATTTTCAACTATCGAGCATTCATTTTGCCAAATACATACATATATCCTTGTATAATCTTCCTTTAGAGGGAATGTTGATCAGTACCTAAAGTTCAACTTTTTAAAGCAAAATAATTGTTAATTTTTTTTTTTACATGTAATTCAGAGTTGTCTTCTCTTTCTATAACAACAGGGTAAAGGTGCCATTACAACCTACTGGCTCCTCGGAGAAAAGGACTCACCATACAATATCCAACAGCAGGGATGCAACCAGCCGGCGCAGTCGGCGCCCCCCGAATCCGCGGATAAAAGTTCATCCCCATCCAAACATTGACGGCGCTGCCCTCGCTTAGAAATTTGGTTGCTGATTTGACCTCACTGGACTCACTCTTCTAGCACTGCCCTGTTTTTTTTTCTCCTCCCCCCTAACCTTGACTGTGAGGGGTTGACTGGCATAGTTTTGGCCAGGTTAGTCAGGGGTTTAACTAAGGGCGATTCTTGAATATAGATTTAAATATCATGCAGCAAGATTGTATTATAAACATGAAAAACCTGTCTGTGTTTGCAAAATTTAGGTAAATGAACTGAAAAGTAAATTTTTATTTTAATTTGTTGAGAAATAACAATAGGGCCTACTTGGTAACCATTTTAGCCATTTTTTAAATTATAATATTAAATTTTTTAATTCCAAATTTAATTTTATAGCGTTCGTGAAGAATACACCCAAAATACAATACAAAATTATTACTTTTTAATCAAAAGATATACAGTTTTTTTCACATCTTTTTTCCAGTTAAGGTACAATATTGTTTGCTTATGATTATATTTTCCAAAGATTTATACCAAATTAAAATTCAGTATTCCATGAATGATTTTTTTTTTCACTTACCCATGTTTAAGTTAAACTGTTATGGGCTAAATGAATGCATAAGATTATAAAAAAATTACTTTGCCATAAGGAGAGCTTTTCAAATGTCACTTTCCCTGTGATTTATTTAAAAAAACATGGATTGGAAATATATTGTAGATACAAATAAATGTGAAACATGAAATGGTAGTTAATGTTGAAAAACAAATGTGTGAGATCAAATGTCATTTTTCATTTACCCACAAATTTAGTTATTCACTTTTCTCCAATGATGTTAAATACAAATGCACATATCATACCTAATTATTACTAGATTTTGGCTTTTATTTACTTTCTTTAATATAACATGTTTTCCTGTTAAGTTCCATTTATTAACCTTTAATTTTTATATGGATGTTTACATACATACATTTTTTTTTTGACAATGTGCATTAGCTAGCAATTGTGTATGCACTGGTGAACAATGAATGGATTTTATGTTAACGGTGCCTTCAGTATAAGATGGCTTTTAGATTCCCGTAAAAAATTTAAATATTCTGGCTCTGTGTTTTTTATTCCTTTAAAAATACATTTAATTTTTTTGAAAATGGCTAGTACAATCCGATAAAATAAATGGATAAAAATATATTTAATATACTGGATATGACATTATGATTCAGATAGAAAAAAAATTTAACTTCTGGAAATTAGGATGGCTGTTTGTTTTAGATTATTCTGACAATTAAAATAGATGTTAGATTTCCATTTATATATTCTGACCGTGGTTAATAATTCCTGTTTTTTTTTAAAAATAAAATTACATTAGAGGGGAATTTTTTTATTCCAATTTTTAGACTACACTTTTTTAAATCAATTAAAACTGTAAAATGTAATTGTAATAATTTTGAAAACAGCTTTACAGAATTTCTAAGCTTTCCACCATACACACCAAACTGTCACCAAATATTGTATATTGTACACATTTTCATGCACAGAATTAAGTTTGTCTAAATTTGATAAAAGCTGCACTCCAACCAATGTAGTATAAAAAGTTACTGTTAACTTTGGTTGAATTTATCTGGTTCTCGTTTAGAAAATATGCACAAAAACATATTTAAAAGTTTATTCTTGAACTATTTGAATAAATAATTGAGGATTAACTCTTTTATGGCTTACTTTTAAAAACAAAAAAAAACTAGCTAGGTTTATTTTAAACATGTTTATAAGCTGAGCACACAACTTTTGTTGTAAATGTTAGTTTTTAGTGCAGAACTGACACAAATAATTGTATATTTTAAACAACCCTTTGTGAATAGTTCCTAAGGAAGAAGATTAAATCGATTCCCACTCATCATGTACTGTGATATGGAAGTTACATTATGTAATTTGTAAAAAAATGAGATAAATATTTAACTGGGATTTTTTAACTTTTATTTTATTGGATTATCATGTTGATGTAGTTGTATTTTCATTGCAAAATTTACTTGGTGTAATTTTATTGTGACACATTTTTAACAGTTATGTCCCTTGACTGAGTGAATGAAGGTGATGTCCCTTGGCTTAGGTAACCTGACCTGTACACAAATATTTGAAAACTTTACTGTAAAAGAATTCTTAAGTCTTACCTGCTAGGTAAAAGAATTCTTAAGTCTTACCTGCTAGGTTGGGTTGACTATGGGCGCTTGTAAACATTTGAATTGAAACCTCAATCTGCATTAAGTTCAAATATGCTGGAGATCTCTCTTAATTGTTGTGTTAGAAGTGATTTCCTCCAACACAAATTACTAACTAGATCTAGATCTAAATCTGTTACTTGACCACATATTTTGTAAGATCAGAGGCGTAGCGAGGGAGGGGTGGGGGTACATATGTCCCAGGGGGGTGCCGACCTTTGTAAAAATAAATTAAAATCTGATTTGAGATGCAGTTTTGCATTATAAATATAAAAAATATATGGGGGGAGGGGGTGCAAATTGAAAGTTTGAGGGGAGGGGGGTGGTGCAATAGTGCAGATTGAAAATTGAAAGGTTGTTCCCGAGGGGGGCGCCAAATTGAAAGTTTGTCCCCGGGCGCCGGGAAGTGTCGCTACGCATCTGTGTAAGATGGCTGTGGCTGAGCTTTTCTTTTTGCAGAGTTTTCTAGATTAGTTAGCTTCCATAACCTTAGTTTGTCCATCCAAGGCAGCAGTTGTTTGGTTTTTTGGAGTTTTCTCTCCTAGGTGGGTTGCTGTCCCCAGCTATCAAACTAAGCCTCAACTGCCAGGGGTTACGGACTTAAGACTTAACTATTAACTTTATTAAACTGTTTAGAATTCATGTCATGTTGACGGCTGAAGGTGAGAATTAAGTCCATGTAATGAATGCAGTGTTTCTTCCAGACTTTTTTCTCCAGGGGGGGGGGGGGCACTTGAAAATTTCAGGGGGGCGGTAGATTTTCTCTTCGGGGGGGGGGGGGGGGGACACTGTCAAAAGTATATATTTTTTTATATAAATTATATAAATTTCATTTCGTTCGGGGGGGGGGGGGGGCGAAGCCCTGGAAGAAACTCTGAATGAATGTGATGAGGGGGGGGGGCAATTAGAGTTTAGTCCTATTTGATTTCAGGAGTAGCAGTGACTTAAGAATTGTCCTGGTTAGTAATACAAAATTGTAATGCATGCATATTGGTGATTAATGAACACATTTTTAAGACTGCTGTTTTAGTCAACATACACATACTTTTTATTCCTGTATAGCCTATCAATCTCATTAATTAATTAATTAAGGCCCTACAATAATTTAAAATAGGTTTAAAAGTTGACTTCTTTTAACATTTGAGCACATCGCCATCAAGTTAACTAAATGGTAAAGAAAAATATTACCACACAGAAGAAAAAACAATAGCTTGACGAGGGTGGGGTGGGGTACACTCTGCACCCTGTGACCCCATTTAAAGGATGACCCCACATAGGAATATCATAAAATTATCCCACCCCATACACCCTGCCTCCCATAGTGTCCCTTGAATAAATGAAAGTTTGTCATTTTTTTTCTTACACATTGATTTAAATTACTACCAACATCATACTGTTTGTTCCATTTATTTTTCTCATGATTCTTTTTAAAACCATTTCTTCTTGTATGGTCTGTTACCTATTGTCCTCACATAAACACTACTTTTTCATATAACACTTGCACATAAACTAAAAACATGTTTGTATTCCGTATGTTTACAGTGGTTTGTTTTATAAGTTGTAGTGTCTATACATATAGATGTTTGAATTGAATTAGCCTTTATTTTTGATGACCTAAGAACATTTATTTTTCTTTTCAAAGCTTATACGGTATATTTTATTTTTTTCAATTATTTTTGTTTCGTTTAACATTCTAGTATCCTTTAAGCTTATCTATGAACTGAATTGCCATATAAATTCTGGTCAAATATTTTACATTGATATTAAGTAGAACTGGCTGTGATTTGTTTTTTGATGATTGTTTTAATTTTGGATGAAAAGTCTGGCTGGAAGTTTTAAATTATTTTAGCTCAAACAAATTTGTCGAAATAGGTAAATCGAATTGTATGTATTTATCTTTTGATTTTCAATTCTTTTTTTTTTAATAATGTTTAGAATGCAGAAATGTATACTTTTTGATTACAGGTTTGTGTACATAAAACCTAAGTGTATTGCTTCGAAAAGGGGCTTATACATTTTATTTATTTTCAGTATTGTTTTTTTTTTTCCCTAGATGTTTTTCTTCACACTGTAAAAAAAAGAATTTAAAATATGATAAGTAAAATTATTGATCCAACTGTGTAGTTTTCACCTTGTTATTAAAGTTTGGTTGGTCATGGTAGCAGCGTCAGAACATGCTGTTGATGAAATTTAACAAGATGTAGATGTTGATGTGAGAGGTGACATTGAAAGTCAAAGAAATTGCTTGATAAAATCCACTATATGATTTCAATCTTTTCAGTTTGAGGCTATTCTTTTTATTGATTATCCAATCAATAACTTTGAAAAAAAATCTCAATTGAAAGCCTACAAAATTATTTTATTCAAGATTTTCACTGAAAGAGGGCTGGTAAGCATGTTGTTGATCTGTCATTCTTTGAAGAGTTTTTAGGACCTTGTCCAAATCAATGGCGTAGTGAGGTCGGGTGTCACCCCCCCAGAGGCGTTGCGACCCTTCCCAGGGACAAACTTTCGATATGCACCCCCCCCCCCTCAATCTTTTGATTTGCACCCCCCCCCCCCTCAAGTTTTTCTCTACATATTTTGCTATTTTTTGCCTTGGTGTCACCCCCCTAAATGGTGTCACCCGGTGCGGTCCGCACCCCCGCCCCCCCCCCCCTCGCTACGCCCCTGGTACAAATATGATTGCGTATACAGGGCATGACCTTCTCTGGTCTCTAAGTCCAAGGTCAGCCTCTCAAGGACCTAGCTGGGAATAGCTGCAAGATTCCTCCTAAATTTTTGTGGCATCCATTTTCTACATCCCAATTCAGTGTTTTGCAGTTTATGTCTAAGCCTCAGAAGCGTAGCGACCCTTCCCTGCGCCCGGGGACAAACTTTCAATTTGCACCCCCCCCCCCCCACCCCCCCCTCCTTCTTATTCGTGTTAAAATGAAGTTTTGAAAATTAAAAATTAAAATTTAAAAACATCAAACAAAAAGATAAAAACTAAAAATCCCAAAATGCTCACCCACATAGTTTTTGGTATAAAAATAGCCAAAAGCAACAGAGTATAGTGCTGAAGCATCACTATTAGTTAAACCACTTTTTTTGGTGGTTTTTAGAAATACCTAAATTTACTAAATTAAAAGAAAGTAAAAAAGGTAAAACTCTTTTTTTTTCTGCTCATGTATTCAATTAAATTTCACACACAATGATGAAATTTTACTAAATGTAGGCTAAAGAATGATAACAATGGACCTAATTTTTACACCAATGAAATATTTAACAATGTTAAAAAACAGATTTGCTTCACATTATAAAACGTTAACACAAAATTAGATCTAGTGGAATAGTTAAAAATGCTAACATAAAAATCAGACTAGTTTTAACACATACAAACGTAAACATTGTTAAAACACTTACGTATAAAATGTTGAAATATAGAAACATACCTACTCTGACACTTATGAAACATTAAACAATATTCTAACATATACAACAGACATATATTCAGACACTGATTTAAATGTTACACAGCAATCTTAAACATTGTTTCAATGATGAAGAGTTCAAATAAAAGTTTGATTTTGTTTGCGAATGACAAAACATTAATAATACATTCATTCAAAATTCCCCAGCATAAAATTCTTTTTGAGTATGTACAATTTCATTTAACAAAGAAAGAATGTTAACTGAAAATCTAATAAAAGGATTATGTCATAAACTAGATAGTTATATACATATACATACACACACATATATATATTTATATATGAGTATATGTATGTTTAAGGTGTAGGACTATATGTATATGTAAACGCATATCTATATATATATCTATATATATCTATATATATATCTGTATATATATATATATATCTATATATCTATCATCTATATATATCTATATATATATATATCTATCATCTATATATCTATATATATATATATCTATCATCTATATATATCTATATATATATATCTATATATATATATCTATATATATATATCTATATATATATCTATATCTATATATATATATATATATATATATATATATATATATATATATATATATATATATATATATATATATATATATATATATATATATATATATATATATATCTATATATATCTATATATATCTATATAAATATATATCTATATATCTATATACATATCTATATATCTATATATATATATATATATATCTATATATCTATATATCTATATATATATATATATATATCTATATATCTATATATATATATATATATATATATATCTATATATATAATATATCTGTAGATATATATATCTATACGTGTGTGTGTTTGTGTATATGTATGTTTATAAGTGTATGTGTATATGTGTATATATTTGAAACCAAAACTGAAAATTTAAAAAATTTCAACATTATTATTCATCATTTAACTACTTGAATTGTAGATGAAAAATGAAGATCATAAGTATTTTACTCTTTCAAAAAAATATAAACAACAAAACATCACAATTTGCAGCCATAAGTCTAAAACAGTGCTGTAAGAATTATAAACCACCATCTGTATTGTGACATTCTCTTTATTCCTAACGTACTTCCATCAATTATTATAGTATAGTGTACCTAATTCTTCCATCAGATATAACCAAAAACCTAGTTTTCACAGTTATGGCCCCTGAATTAGTTATCCTCCCACACCAAGGCAGTATCCCATGCTACAAGATACACAAAAACCTACATTATAACCAATATGGCACTTACATCTATACATAGGATAGGCAACTGTCAACTAAGTTATGCTGCCATCATTGTCAACAAAAAAATTATTCAGTTTTTACTTTTTTTTTTAAAATGAGAATTTTATTAATTATTTCATTTTTACTTCTTTTTATAATGAGAGTTTTATTAACTATTCTGTTTTTACTTTTTTTATAATGAGAATTTTATTAATTATTCCGTTTTACTTCTTTTTATGATGAGAATTTTATTAATTATTCCATTTTAATTTTTTTTATTATGAGAATTTTATTAATTATTCTGGTTTACTTTTTTTTATAATGAGAATTTTATTAATTATTCCATTTTACTTTTTTTTATACTGAGAATTTTATAACCGAATATTATTATTAACACCGATTACATATTTTCAGTTTTAAAATAAACCATTTTATAAACATTTTTAATAAAACCAAACTCTAAGCTTCTTTTAACATTCACTTTTAACCTAGTAGTTAAATATAAAGTATTGAAATAATTAAAGTATTAAATATTTCAAGTATTTAAATATTATTCATACTATTTTAATAAAATCTTTTTTAAATTTAAAAGTATTCTTTATTTTATTTTACTAAATGTGATAGATTAAAAAGAAAATTTTGTGAAATGTTTTGTATCTTCTACAGAGCGATTAGCTCTAATCTTTAATTTCAAATATTTTTGACAAAAAATAAAGAAATAGCTAAAATATTATGTAATAAATTCGATTGATCTATTTACAATTGAAAATATATAATTTAAAATGTTTAGTGAAACATGAAAGCATACATTATCAATCATAAGTAATAAAGGGTTGTTTTGGTCAAACTTCAAACAAAAAATTAGTACAAAATACTAATAATGGGAAAGAAGAAAATACAAAAGTAAAACTGGCAAGGGAGGTAATTTTAGAATTTAAACAAGGGAGGGAAGTAATGATGGAAAGAGATCATGGTTGCAATGCTGTGATGTAAATTGTAACATTATAATTCATCAAGGTAAAAACACAAATCACAATGGGAGTACATATTTACCTAGCTTATGGTCAGTCAATTAAAAAATGTTCTGAATGAAACAAGAGCCAACAAACAAAATGACAGGATTTATCACTTACATTACTTACAAGGATTTTCTTGTTTTACAAGAGTTTTTGTGAATTATTAGCCAGTGGTTAATATAGTGAATCAGCTGTGATAGCCATTAAATAACATAAAGCCAGTGGCAAACAGTCTATCAGCAATTATACTTGGCCGTTAAATAACATAGTGGATCAGTTATAGATAATAGTTAACATAGTGGATCAGCTAGTATTACACTTAGCTACTGAATAACAGTGGATCAGCTATACCTAGTAGTTAACTTAATGGTTCTGTCCTAGCTAGTAGTTAACATAGTGGATTAGGTATAGCTAGTAATTAACATAGTGGATCAGCTATAGCTAGTAGTTAACATAATGGATCAGGTATAGCTAGTAATTAACATAGTGGATCAGCTATAGCTAGTAGTTAACATAATGGATCAGCTATAGCTAGTAGTTAACATAGTGGATCAGCTATAGCTAGTAGTTAACATAGTGGATCAGCTATAGCTAGTAGTTAACATAGTGGATCAGCTATAGCTAGTGGTTAACATAGTGGATCAGCTATAGCTAGTAGTTAACGTAGTGGATCAGCTTTAGCTAGTAGTTAACATAGTGGATCAGCTATAGCTAGTAGTTAACATAGTGGATCAGCTATAGCTAGTAGTTAACATAATGGATCAGCTATAGCTAGTAGTTAACATAGTGGATCAGCTATAGCTAGTAGTTAACATAGTGGATCAGCTATAGCTAGTAGTTAACATAGTGGATCAGCTATAGCTAGTAGTTAACATAGTGGATCAGCTTTAGCTAGTAGTTAACATAATGGATCAGCTATACACTTAGCCATTAAATAACATAGTGGATCAGCTATAGCTAGTAACTAATAAAGTGCATCAGCTATTACAGCCTAAAAACACTCATAATTATTCACAACTAATAACAAAAATGAGACACAATAATGCAATTTTGTTGTTAAATCTACACATACTATTACGAGGGTATACGATTATAAATAAATCTATGCAACCACTTTATAACCAGAAATCTGTCTTGAAACAGAACATGAAGACATTACATTCAACAACACTAGTCTAAATTAAATTGTCACTAAAGGTAAGGCAAAAATCTACAATAAAAAATCTCATTCCTAGGGACATAGTTTATTATATGTGCTAACAAATTACGTAATTAGCATCTACTATGATAAACTCACTCGCGTATAGTGTTCGGACATAAATGAGAACATTCTTATAAAGCGGATATCCCCTTACTAATTTATCAGACCCCTCTGCTTTCCAAAAATGATGTGAAATCTTAGCCACACTTCCAAATTTTTTTATTTTTTTAGTTAACATCAGTTTTCAACATTTAATACTGAAAGTTGCTTTCACAGAAACCTGCCAAAATTTTACATTGTCTTTCCATCAAGAAGACTAGACAAGTCCCTTGGGTTGAGACAAATAGTTTCAATATCAACTTCTACCAAGTAAACCTGTCATGTTTATAGTCTTTGTGAAGGTTAACCAGATGTAACAAAAATGCTAATGATAATCTATATATAACTCTCTTAATGGGGACAATGCAAGAAACCATCGTAGAGCTGGCTATTAGGGGCAGATAATTTAGCTTACTGAAAAGTAGAAAATAAATCAACTAAATAGCGGCGTATGATACGTCACGGGTCAGCTCGTTTTAACAATTTAACACAGGTGCACAACAGAAGTAAATGTCCCTATAACCTGCCATAATATTACTTTTCTCTGTCAATAGTTGTCAAACTCTCCTTTGCCAGATTTTGTAGCGTGATCACAGCTTTTATGATAAATCATAAGCTTATTGAATTAAAATCAAAGGGCCTGATGGTAAAATCAAAGGGCCTGATGGTAAAATCAAAGGGCCTGTTGGTAAATCAAAGGGCCTGATGATAAAATCAAAGGGCCTGATGATAAAATCAAAGGGCATGATGGTAAAATCAAAGAGCCTGATGGTAAATATTTTTTTTTATGGACCAGAAAACATTCATTGCTTTAAGCCTGTACAGATATACCTTGCTATTATAATCTCTGTTTCAACAATGTGCAAAACCTCAATCTTATTAGATTATAAACGCGAAACAAAACAAAAATGCAACAAAATAAATACACAAATGCATTTAACAGTATTAAAATAAAATAGTTTTTTTAATCTTCCAACAAAAGATAAAAATTGCTTTTTAACATAACAGTATATAATGTGGACGACAAATTTCTAGCAACAGTTTTTTATTGAATCAAATGTTTTAATCAAGAAATTCGATACCTTTAATTACATTCAACTACAAGCTTGCTTAATTAAACCTAATTATCCACAAATAACATGATACCATAAGTTTAAAAATTATTTTAAAAGGTTAAAAATATGAAACGAAAACTAAAGGGTTAAATTAAATTTCTCGTATTTTTCTCAACTATAAAGAAGGGCCATTCACTCCTTTATAATCACATGTGTGATGGTTGTACCATGAAGAACAGGTGTAAATTGTAAGGGTTGGCAAGATTGTACTGGTATAGTATATGGAGCTGTCAGCCAAATGTAAACAGTCAGATTCAACAAGAAGAGTATATCAACAGTAACATCAACACAAATCTTTGTAACAAAACTAGAGAAACGTTATCCGCACTTTGTACTGCTTTTCAAACAGCACAAAATGAGAAAATATCTTCACTTTGTACTTCTTAAATAGCACAGAATTAGCAAGTGTATTTACTATGTGCAGTTGAAAGAAACAAGTAAAATTATATCTCAATTTTATACTTTTTAACAAAACAGAATGGTGTGATTATATTGTAATTTTAAAAAAGCATTTAAAAAATGTCAATAATTTTTTGAACAAATAAATTTTCAAAGAACTTTTGCACTAGCGGTTTGTTAAATGTTATAAGGCTATATCAATTTCAAAGCACTTAAACCGTAAAACAAAAATCTGCATCTAAAAAAAATCTTTTTGACCTTGGCTTAGATGTTGTCTTTACCTAAACCAGGGGTCTCCAAACCGCGAGATCCTCTTATCCGGCCCGCGGAGATCTTTTTGTCCACGGAGAAAAACGTTTGTTGGTGATGGCTGAGGAACTTTGCACAGAAAAATCAAAGACATGCCTGGAAGAAACTGGCCCTCGAACTGAAATTTGATAGTTAATGCGGCCCTCGACTGAAATTTGATAGTTAATCCGGCCCTCGACTGAAAAGTTTGGAGACCCTTGACCTAAACCATCAGCTGCCTAAAGTAGCTGGGTGCATGTCCTAAAATTTCTTGTTTTAACGAACCACAGCCTATCAGATGTGTAGCTCTATCACAAAACCTACTTACTTAATGGTGTAAAATACAAATGAAGATGTACCAACAAACTGAACAATATAAATTCTAAACGATACAATTTTTTTTCAATAATACAACTCAAATGTTACACAGAATGTAAAAAAAAATAAAAATAACAAATGTAAAAAAAAAAGGAATTTCACAAATTTGTAGAGCTAGATTCTATTTTCTATTTGATTGTTTATATTAATAAAAACACAAATTCTTCGAAATATTCTTGGTTGGGTAATCTATTGTTTTAGGTACGTAAAATCGGCCAAGACTAGTAATGTGAAAAAAGGGTGACTCCTTAAATTTTTAGTAATTATTTCACATTTTTATGAGGATTTATGTTATAAAATTTATAAAAATGTTTCAAAGTTTCATTTATGCACCTGTTTTCAAACAATTGAATTAAAACTTTTCAGTAATAAATGAAGACTAGCGATGTTTTCATCAGATGCAACCAAGCTCATTTACTTTAGCAGCCATCTTGTTTAAGTTTTTTTTTGGTAAACATATAGTGGGAGATTCAGGAAAAGCCACTCTATTTTACAGATGGCTGATGTTTATATAGCAAATCTTGCTCACAAACACTGCTGTTTAAAGTTAAGTTCTGGCCTATATTGTATATTGATATATTAAGCCATTGATTTTAGTTATTATCCAGTTATCTATAATATTTGACACAAATATATCACAATATATTTCTATTAAAGCCTTAACAATGAGGCAACTTTTTTAACATTATTAGCCTCGGCCGGTTTTACGCACATAAAACGATAGATTACCCTTGGTTGTTGTATGTAATTGTAGATGAATGGGCTAATATTTTTTGGCAGGAAACCAAAAAAAAAAACACAAGAACATTTTGATTTAAGTAAATATACAAACTAAAATGATTGAATTCATCTGGTCACATATATTTTCAAATACTTCAGCTTTTAACAACAAATTATTTCACAACAAAGTACTCACAACAGTACACTCCTATGAGAATATGAGACTGCATTCATCCACTAAGTTGAAAGTTACCCAACCAGCTAGAAGAGAAGGAAGTGGTACTATAGAAAAAAGGCTAGGCTAATTACCAGAAAAACTAGACATCTACCAAAGTGCACAGGTAAAAAATACTGTGATAAAAATCTATGACATCAACATGTTATAAAGGAACAAGAAATATTTACAAAACATCATTTAAATGCTTGCTAAAAAAATGAAGACATAACTACCTATGAAAATATCAATAAACAGCATTTCTTTAAAATTTTAAAAACATTAACTATACATTTTAAAAATGGATTTTACTTATCATTTTTGGCTTTGTTTGTTTTGCTTTTGAGTATGCCAAAAATTGGTTATCACACATTTGATAGTAAACACATATAATAGTACACACATCACACATATAATAGTCCACACATCTTGTTTTTTGTCTTCACACCAAAGCTTAACAAAACACCAAACAAACATTGCTATCAAGAGATACCCCAAAAGGTTTTTAAAAAAAACATTTGGTGCTTAAAATATCGTGGTGTGAATACACCACCACACTAACATACCATATGATCAAATGAGAAGACTGAAGAGATAATGCTTGACTCTGTCATGGGTGGGGTGGGGGGTGTGGGGGTAACATCAACAACAAATTCATTAGTCTACTTCCAATCCAGCATTTTGTTTTATTTTTGTTGCCGAGGTAGAGCGTGTGTTGGATTCATGTTTGAAAACCAGGGACAATGAGGGATGGCAGCAGTTAATGCTGGGTGGTTGTGTAGTTGTCATTCCATCTAGAATGTCCTCTAGAGACAATGACGGATGGCAGCAGTAATAGCTGTGTGATTTTTAGTCCATCATAGAATGTCCCAGGGACAATGAGCGATGGCCATTAGCAATAGCTGTGTGGTTATCAGTCCATCATAGAATGTCCCCATGGCAGCTTCATGGAATGTCCCTTGATGGTTAAGTAGTTGAACGACCTGACCTTTGTTGGGTGCCCACACTCAATAAAGGGTGTGGCTGATCAGCACATAAGACATCCTCCACGTTATATTTGGATTAACCAATTAAATCACCAAAACTATTTTAATCACCCACTGTTTATTTTAACCGCCCTTTGAGCCAACCCTACAGCATTTTAACAGCCAGCTGTATATTAAGACCACCCACACTATGTATATATATATTTATTCAAACTGCCTTCACTGTATACTAAAACTGCCCAGAAGTATATTTTAATGATCCCACTGTATATTTAAACTCCTAGCCTACATAGTATGTTGTATATTCAAATCACACATACATGAGTTACAACCACAAACCAGTTTAACATGCAAATTGTTTGACTAAACACCCCAACCGTATTGAGTATATTAAACTGCCTTACTTTATATTTGAAGCGCTCAACTGTATATTTGACCGCCTGATATATATTATAATCCGCCCAACTGTATATCTGACCCCCCCCCCCCCTTGAAACTGTATATATTTGCATCACACAACTGTACATTTATACCACTAAACTGCATTTTTTAACATCCCAGCTGTATCTTTAAATCACTAATAACACTATATTCAAACCACCTACGCTGTATAATTAAAGCCTCCAGTGCACATCACAGGTCAGAAAATTTAATTTCCCTGTAGTCATCCATTAGAAGAATCTCCTTGATACACCACTCCCTTCCTGCCCAGTGGTCAGTCTGCCAACAGGCCAATGTTTCAAAATTGAAATCACACCCATCAATCTATCCATAGAAGCACAATTCATTCAGAAACCTTGAAAATCCCCCGACTATCCAGTCATGAACAGATATCATCCAAACTCCTTGGGTTGCAAAGTTGCGAGGCAGTTAAGGTAAGACCATGCTTATGGTCATTTGTTGGGCATAGCCGGGAGTACCTCGTCCAGATTGCTAGAGAGGTCATCATGTCTGAAGACATACCACAAGGTTGCGAGGCTGCTAGGGTAATAACAAAACCCATGCTTGTAGTCATAGTTGTGTATGTCCTGGAGCAACTCGTCCACATAAAGAGGTTATGTCTGAAGATACACCAGCACCACGAGGTTGCCAGGCAGCTAGGGTAAGAAGAAGGAAAGCCCAGGCTTGTAGTCATAGTTGTGTATGTCCTGGAGCAACTCGTCCACATAAAGAGGTCATGTCTGAAGATACACCAGCACCACGAGGTTGCCAGGCAGCTAGGGTAAGAAGAAGGAAAGCCCAGGCTTGTAGTCATAGTTAGGTATGTCCTGGAGCAACACGCCCAGATAAAGAAGTCATGTCTGAAGATACACCAGCACCACGAGGTTGCCAGGCAGCTAGGGTAAGAAGAAGGAAAGCCCAGGCTTGTAGTCATTGTTAGGCATGGCCTGGAGCACCTCGTCCAGCAGCTGGAGGGGTCTGTGGAGCTGGATCTCAATCCAGCAGGGGGTCTCCTTGATGCTCTTGCGGGGGTAGTCCGGTCCCCAGCCCTTGACGAAGCTCAGTCTCAGCAGGCAGAGCCGGCGGAGGTCGTCAACCCCAATCCCTGCGGCCGCAGACAGGCTGGCTGTGTTAGAGAAAATATAATCACGTTAAACAACTTGTATATTTGATAAGAATACAGCTTGTATGTGTTAAAGAAAATATAATCACCTTAAATAAATTGTATATTTGATAACTTATTAACATACAGGTTGCATGTGTTAGAGAAAATACAATCATGTTAAACAAATTGTATATTTAAATAAGAATACAGCTTGTATGTGTTAGAGAAAATATAATCACGTTGAACAAATTGTATATTTGATAACATACAGGTTGCATGTGTTAGAGAAAATACAATCATGTTAAAAAAAATTGTATATTGGATAACATACAGGTTGCATGTGTTAGAGAAAATATAATCACGTTAAACAAATTGTAGATAACATACAGGTTGGCTGTGTTAGAGAAAATATAATCACGTTAAACAAATTGTAGATAACATACAGCTTGTATGTGTTAGAGAAAATATAATCACGTTAAACAACTTGTAGATAACATACAGGTTGGCTGTGTTAGAGAAAATATAATCACGTTAATAAATTATATATATGATAACATACAGGTTGCATGTGTTAGAGAAAATATAATCATGTTAAAATAAATTGTATATTTGATAACATACAGGTTGCATGTGTTAGAGAAAATATAATCATGTTAAACAAATTGTATATTTGATAAGAATACAGCTTGTATGTGTTAAAGAAAATATAATCACCTTAAATAAATTGTATATTTGATAACTTATTAACATACAGGTTGCATGTGTTAGAGAAAATATAATCATGTTAAAACAAATTGTGTACTCAACTTAAAAAGATCATTCTTATTATTATGCTAATTGAATCTGCTAATTACTTTTTCTCTAATTAGCAGGTGGTTTGTGTTAATGGTCAATTAAGGGCTAACAATCGACACTGTGCAAGAAACCCTAGAACACACTGGTTGCCTTATGTAAAAAATTTGACAGAAGTAATAGTTCCTACATTAATTGTAATAGTTCCTACATTAATTGTAATAGTTCCTACATTAATTGTAATAGTTCCTACATTAATTGTAATAGTTCCTACATTAATTGTAATAGTTCCTACATTAATTGTAATAGTTCCTACATTAATTGTAATAGTTCCTACATTAACTGCATAGATTCAACTTAAATCACAGTAAGTTAGTAATTCCAAATAACTTGGAAAAGGGAAGGGAAGTAAGCCTGTGGACTGCAATCTGAGATTAAAAGAAAAGTTGAAATTGTCCTTGGATTCCTTTAAAGACAGTAAAAAATTGATATTGTGCTTGGTTTCCTTATATGACAGTAAAAAAATTGATATTGTGCTTTGTTGTCTGTGTATGCCAGTAAAAAAATTGATATTGTGCTTGGTTTGCTTATATGACAGTAAAAAATTGATATTGTGCTTGGTTTCCTTATATGACAGTAAAAAAATTGATATTGTGCTTTGTTGTCTGTGTATGCCAGTAAAAAAATTGATATTGTGCTTGGTTTCCTTATATGACAGTTAAAAATTGATATTGTGCCTCGTGTCAATAAATTGAATTAAAAAAATTGATATTCTACTTTGTTGCCCGTGTATGGCAGTAGAAATAAAAATTGATGGTGACAGCCTCACCTCCAACAGCCGAAGAGCCAGCAATACTTCCAGCGACCGCAGCTGCCTGCGCCGCTGCTGCTGCCTGTGCTGTTGCTGCTTGTTCCTGCATCTGCCTGTGGCACTGTCTTATATCAAACACCTGTAGAGTGGATGAGGCAAATCTAAAGCACTAGACTGGGTTAACTTGTCACTTTAGAGTAAAAAAATTTTTTATCAAGTTGCAAGGGCTAGTTAAATATCACGTAAGGAACAAATTTTATAGACCCTTCGTTCTGATTTGTAAAAGGGGTTAACTCTAAATCATGTAAGGTGCTAATTCTAGAGACCTTAGGGGCTAATTCTACGGACCCCTTATTCTGTATATGTACAAAAGGTTATATCGTGTAAGTGGCTAATTCTAGGGACACATAACTCTGGTTATGTAAAAAAGGATAATTCTATATTAGGAAGACTTAAGCAGAATAGTAAAATAATATTTTTTATAAAGAAAATAAGTTCTAGAAATATATTACACACACACATTTCATACCATTTATTTTTAGCTGTAGGTGACCTAGATAACATTATTTTTTAAAACAACTAAACTTGATTTGAAGTAATGGTGAAATGTCGCACCTTAATATAAGCTGTTGGATATATTTTGTGGACCGCATCGCCAGGTGCACGTCCAGCCTCCCTGTCCAGGTAAAAACTCTGCACAAAGACACTGTGGTCACTCACGCAGCGTATCCAGACGTCCCCTTCCCCTCGGTAGTCCAGCGACACTCCTTTACCTATGTGCAACCTGGAAG
This sequence comes from Physella acuta, assembly GCF_028476545.2. Lineage (NCBI taxonomy): Eukaryota > Metazoa > Mollusca > Gastropoda > Physidae > Physella > Physella acuta. The sequence goes on from NW_026733294.1 coordinate 93,741, forward strand.
TCAGAAAAAGGTGAGAAAACCTCATTTATCACAGTTGTAGTGAACCAGAAAAGGGGATGTAATCCAATGAATGGGTGAATGTTGTTTGTATGCAGTAACCTGTCCTGATCGTTGGTGTACAGTCCTGTGCTGTATCAGTGTGAACTGGTCACTATGTCATTGTCCAGTTTGTACTTGTTTTTGTTTGTTTGTACTTTTGTACAGGTATAAAAAGGGGGTGTAATATGTGGTTAGAGGTCTCATGCAAGCATTTAGAGTGTACTTTAGTTCTGTAAAGTAGCCACAGTATTTGTGTTTCTTCTGAACTACTTATTTAGAAATGGGTTTCTTTTAGTATTACTGTGTAAAGACACTTTTGTTTTGTCCTGTGTTTTGGTAGCAAAACTGATAACCCATCAAGGCATGTCATTGTGTTCACAACAACAGTACATTCACTATCAATTTCACTTTAATTACCAGTACGAAAAAGGTGAAAAAAAAGGAATCTCTCTAGCAGTTAAAAAATACACCCCAGTCCATTTATTTTCAATTTTACATCAATTAACTAGTAAGAAAAGGTAAAAAACAAACATATGTTAAATTACAGAATTTTCGTTAAATTTCACATATATGTATTTATTTTCATAAACCCTCTAACACTGGAATGACGTGGGGGTCAGGTCAGCCAGTGTAACAGAGCTACCCGCGTTGGCTTCTTCTTCCTCTTAATCCCGTTTGTGCCCAAGACACATGGGGCAGATGAAGTAGAGTTCATTTGATTTATTGACTCAGCATATGAAGGGATAGTGTGATCAGCACTATGCCCAGCCACCTTTGTTTCCCTAAAATAAGCTATGTACCCATCAGAGCTGGGTGGACTAACTGATTTGAACCTGGATTCAAACTCGAGACCCTCGGGTTAGCAGTCTAGCTCTCGACCGTTAGGCCAAGCTTTCTCTATTTTCTCACCTTCTTTCTTCTTCTTATGTAAACGCATAACACATTATTTTATAAAGTGTTCTGATGTGTGCTCTTAATTTCTTTGTTACTTAAAAATCCTGTCATCTCCAATAAGTGCCATGCACTTTATTTTAATTAAAAAAATAAAGAAGAAAACCCACTGACCTGGCTCTTTCACTGGCCTCAGTCCTGTGGACGTTTGAGAGCTGCCCTAGACAGAAGCGGTCTATACTGGACGGGTCAGTGTACCCATCCACTGTCACAGTCTTCACACTGTAGGGGACTTTGAACGTCTCACCCACTTGCTGGTCAAGCTCAAAGTATGTCTGGGTGCACCAGTACTCAGGGGCTGTGGACAGTGGTCAGTGTTATAGCTGGTCAGTGTAAGAACTGGCATTAGCATAGGGTGGGGAACTGGGATACAGTACTCAGGGGCAGTGGACAGTGGTCAGTTATAGCTGGTCAGTGTAAGAACTGGCATTAGCATAGGGTGGGGAACTGGGATACAGTACTCAGGGGCAGTGGACAGTGGTCAGTTATAGCTGGTCAGTGTAAGAACTGGCATTAGCATAGGGTGGGGAACTGGGATACAGTACTCAGGGGCAGTGGACAGTGGTCAATTATAACTGGGATTAGCATAGGGTGGGGAACTGGGATACAGTACTCAGGGGCAGTGGACAGTGGTCAATTATAGCTGGGATTAGCATAGGGTGGGGAACTGGGATACAGTACTCAGGGGCTGTGGACAGTGGTCAATTATAACTGGGATTAGCATAGGGTGGGGAACTGGGATACAGTACTCAGGGGCTGTGGACAGTGGTCAATTATAGCTGGGATTAGCATAGGGTGGGGAACTGGGATACAGTACTCAGGGGCTGTGGACAGTGGTCAATTATAGCTGGGATTAGCATAGGGTGGGGAACTGGGATACAGTACTCAGGGGCTGTGGACAGTGGTCAATTATAACTGGGATTAGCATAGGGTGGGGAACTGGGATACAGTACTCAGGAGCTGTGGACAGTGGTCAGTGTTATAACTGGGATTAGCATAGGGTGGGGAACTGGGATACAGTACTCAGGAGCTGTGGACAGTGGTCAATTATAGCTGGGATTAGCATAGGGTGGGGAACTGGGATACAGTACTCAGGGGCTGTGGACAGTGGTCAATTATAGCTGGGATTAGCATAGGGTGGGGAACTGGGATACAGTACTCAGGGGCTGTGGACAGTGGTCAATTATAGCTGGTCAGTGTTATATCTGGGATTAGCATAGGGTGGGGAACTGGGATACAGTACTCAGGGGCTGTGGACAGTGGTCAATTATATCTGGGATTAGCATAGGGTGGGGAACTGGGATACAGTACTCAGGGGCTGTGGACAGTGGTCAATTATATCTGGGATTAGCATAGGGTGGGGAACTGGGATACAGTACTCAGGGGCTGTGGACAGTGGTCAATTATATCTGGGATTAGCATAGGGTGGGGAACTGGGATACAGTACTCAGGGGCTGTGGACAGTGGTCAATTATATCTGGGATTAGCATAGGGTGGGGAACTGGGATACAGTACTCAGGGGCTGTGGACAGTGGTCAATTATAACTGGGATTAGCATAGGGTGGGGAACTGGGATACAGTACTCAGGGGCTGTGGACAGTGGTCAATTATAACTGGGATTAGCATAGGGTGGGGAACTGGGATACAGTACTCAGGGGCTGTGGACAGTGGTCAGTGTTAGAGCTGGTTAGAACTGGGATTAGCATAGGGTGGGGAACTAGGATAACATACAGTTTTAATTTTAACTGTAGGTAGGCATCTATGTCCATACTATCATACTGTGAAATGTACGTTAGATAGGCCACTGTAACCCAAACGGCTTTAAGGGTTTTGATTGTAAGTTACCTAACTAAATACAAATTTGAAATGTTAAGAAATAGTGTTGCAGTTTATTGGAGTTGCCCAGGGTTAGATGCACTAGATTTAATGTATGCATAGGTTAGACGCCCCGCGCTAATCACGGGGTCAGGCAACCTTAGGGTGAGGATAAGGAAGAGAGATTTAATTAAACAAGTTGCGAGGATGTAGGCATGTTTTGTGTTGTAAGGTGTGGTAGGGCTGGCTACTAAGGCTGGTCGTTAATGACAACCAAGTTTCTATTCTGCTATAGCCAAGATTAAAATTGCTAGAGAATAACAAGTACCAACCATCCACCATATTAAAGTTGCTACGCTGAACTGATGTTGGTGTATTTTGAATCGAGTACTGGTTTAAGTGTCTAGTTCATCAACCAACTTTTAAACCACTCACTACAGCCAACATCAACAACATCAAACCATAATACCAACTATACTGATGACTTCCAAACAGTCAGTTTCAATAGTCTTGATACACTTTCTTAGGGTAATTTGGTCTATTGTTATATTAGGCAAATGCTACCCAACTGCTACCTAATGCTGATTGGATATTTAGATTTAAAGAAAAACTATGCATGATGAACATTCGTTGGGCCAGAGAAAGCTCACACCTAATGTCCCCTGCAGACCTAGACATTTAACAGGTAGGTTGAAGGTAAGAATATGGAAGATGCTATGCATGTAAATAGATTTGTCAGTGTGGACGATAAAACTATTAAGAAGGGTATATGCATTTGAAGTAAGTAAATTTCCCTTTCAAACCTGGCGGTCTACGGGGCAAGTGAAGTAGAGTTCACTTGTTTCTGTGACCTCGGCATATGAAGAGATAGTGTGGTCAGCACTATGCCCAGCCGCCTTTACCTACCCTAACGTGAGTTAGGTACCCATCAGAGCTGGGTAGACTCAGGGACGATCTACTAACTTAAACCCGGATTCGAACTCAAGACACACGGGTTAGCAGTCTAGCTCTGCTGGTTTGGAGAATATGCATATGAAACTGATTGGGGTTCAATACCTCCAAAAAGTTTTAGAACCACTGCTCTACACCACTGATTGTTAATTTACCTTTTGCAGGTGTACTTACGAGGTTGGTTTGTGAGGGGTGCCATAGAGGCCATATCTGCTTGCATCTGACCGTTGTTCCCTGGGAGACAAAAAAAAAATGATAAAATAAAAATTATTTACCTTAAAACTTAGATTAAAGGTACACAAAATATCAATAAATAGAACTACATTGGTGGAAAATTTAGATAAACCTTGGAGCTGACCTTACAGAGACATAAAGTAGACTAATGAATGACCAGAAATGTGATTATAAATGTATAGTCCTGCAAATAGGTTGCTTAATAACAAAATTATTGATTGGAAAAAAATTAATGCCTTCAAACTAACACTAGTCTATCAGCTAGAGTGGATATATTACACCTACAAACTACTAGTGAAAGGACAGAAAATGGGAAAACTGTAAAAAGACTCGGAAACCTTTATAATAAATGACACATTTTTTTATAAACGTAAACAGCATTTTAATAAAAGCCCTTAATTTTAAAACACACATTTGGGAATTTTGAAAATCGGAAAAAAAAATAATGGTTCTTTAATTGGTAGCTCTGTGACACCTCAGAAAAGTATTGTTACCACTGTATATGATAATCAGCTCTAGAATATAAATGAAAAGACCACTGAGTGCTACTTACAGTAAGACATAGCTTGTGAATACGGAGGCGTCGTGCTCTCTGCCCAAGGACCTGCTGAAGCTGACCAAAAATAAAAATTTTTAGTACAAACAGGCAAGTCAATTAGCAGCAGTCTGGCAGCTCTGTGTGGGCATGTTATATGGAATGACTAGCATGGATAAGCAGGTGCTAACTGCCTGTCAACGCACTCATGGCTGTCATCACAGTATGCCAGGTTGGTTGGCTCAGTGCATTCCTTCATCGTCATGGCCAGTACAACTGGGGTTGTGCATAAATGGTGCTATGTGTTGAATAATTTGACAACTGGGGTTGTGCATAAATGGTGCTATGTGTTGAAAATTTTGACAACTGGGGTTGTGCATAAATGGTGCTACGTGTTGAATATTTTGACAACTGGGGTTGTGCATAAATGGTGCTATGTGTTCAATATTTTGACAAATGGGGTTGTGCATAAATGGTGCTATGTGTTGAATATTTTGACAACTGGGGTTATGTATAAATAGTGCTATGTGTTGAACATTTTGACAAATGGGGTTGTGCATAAATGGTGCTATGTGTTGAATATTTTGACAACTGGGGTTGTGTATAAATGGTGCGATGTGTTGAAAATTTTGACAACTGGGGTTGTGCATAAATGGTGCTACGTCTTGAAAATTTTGACAACTGGGGTTGTGCATAAATGGTGCGATGTGTTGTAAATTTTGACAACTGGGGTTGTGCATAAATGGTGCAGTGTGTTGAATATTTTGACAACTGGGGTTGTACATAAATGGTGCTATGTGTTGAAAATTTTGACAACCTGGGTTGTGCATAAATGGTGCTATAGGTTGAAAATTTTGACAACTGGGGTTGTGTATAAATGGTTCTACGTGTTGAAAATTTTGACAACTGGAGTTGTGCATAAATGGTGCTATGTGTTGAAAATTTTGACAACTGGGGTTGTGCATAAATGGTGCTATGTGTTGAAAATTTTGACAACTGGGGTTGTGCATAAATGGTGCTACGTGTTGAATATTTTGACAACTGGGGTTGTACATAAATGGTGCTATGTGTTGAAAATTTTGACAACTGGGGTTGTGCATAAATGGTGCTATGTGTTGAAAATTTTGACAACTGGGGTTGTGCATAAATGGTGCTATGTGTTGAATATTTTGACAACTGGGGTTGTGTATAAATGGTGCTATGTGTTCAATATTTTGACAACTGTGGTTGTGTATAAATAGTGCTATGTGTTCAATATTTTGACGATGACTGGTTTGAGAGGGGGGGGGGGGGGGGGGGGGGGGTTATGGAAAGACTGATTTAGATGCTGAGAAATTTGAATGCAGGGAGAAGGGCAATGTTTCTTCCTGTTTAAAAAACATGCACAAGAATTTCTTGAATAAAACATGTATAAACCTGTTTATACTAGAAAGCTTTTAAAAATGCTATATTTTAATGAAGTACCCAATAAAAGTTGAGTGATGTTTTTTATTTGTGAATGTTCATACATGTTTTTATGCATGTTTTTTTTTCCAAAAAACAAGGAGAATCTACCATATTAATCCATTTCTTCAGTTCAGAGTTATTTTTAAATTACAGGCAACATAAATGATAAAATTAAAGTGCCTCTACTGATGAATGGGTCTATGATTATAATGTAAATACTGTGATGAGAAAAAAATTAGTTATAGTTAACTTTCAGCAATCACGTTAAATTGCTTTCTTTTTTAACACGTAAACATATTTTTTTTTTAAAAAAAAACGTTTCCAGGTTTGATATTTTTTTATTAGAAAATTTAGACCAAGATAAAATTAAATATCAAGCTGGAACATTTTCCTGTATAATGCTTTGTATTTTTAATACAAGTAGTTGAAATCATGCCCTCAATTGCCTAATCTAATAGTCTATCTGACTGCAGAGCCAGTTTTTCCATTTTATAATAGTTGAAAGACTCACCTTGCGGGTAGTGCCGTAGGTTAGCCTGGTTATGTACAGGTCGAGAATAGGAGTCTGCCGGCATGCTGGCATGGCCGTGACCTTGACTGTTACTTCGAACAACCTGAGGTGGATGAGTGGGGGGAGTCGGCACCCCCACCCCCATGGGACTAGGGTGTGAGTTCATGCCACTGGTACCTAAAACCAAGATTATTCATGACAATTTGTGCATATTAATTATTTATATTCAAAAGATGGTTCAAATATATTGTCAGCTTATGTAGTAACAATTATAAAATTCTGAAATGGCTTACAAAACACTTTTCATAAAACTATTTTTAATGTATTTTTTTTTTAAGAAAAAGGGTGATTTTATTTTTTCATTAGAACAATTATTATTCAAGTATTACAAATAAGAAAATTTAAGTTTCACAAAAGATACTATAGCCTAAGTGGTCAATGAAATAAAACTACCACCTCTAAGATAAAAGCTCTAGTGAACCCAAGACCTACTGTACTTTGCTAAGAGTACATATAAAACCGTAACCAAACATGTATAAAACTATTATGGATATACTGAATATTAGTAGTTAAAAGTATATGTGGTATATTACTGAGCAACCAAAGGTATTACTAAGTATACATAAAAACTACTATCTACACACCCACTACTGTCCTGAATATGGCGCCTACTATACAAAGCACATTAAGATACAAAACTGAAGAGCTAACTAGCAATGTTAATTCTACTGTACAGATGATTGATGTTAATAAAGCTTAATTAACAAAAATAAACATAAAGTTAGACTTTAATTAAAAATTGGTGTTAATAAACTAAGAAGTAAAAATAAAAATTGAACAGATTAATTTAAGAAAAGACTTTTATTTGTTAATAAATTTAGGTAAAGTATGGATTAAAGGGTTGGTTTTAAGTTAGTATTAGGGTTAGTTGCAAAATGAAAGTTAAAAAAAAAAAGAAAAATTGTTTTGTTTTTTACTTGAATGCTTACATAAAAAATATTTGTTCCAGTAATGTGCTTGATAAAAAAAAAGAATATTTTTTTTTCTAATTGAAACCTTAAGAAATAGCCTAGAATTAGGAGGAAATCTAAAAAAAAAAATCTATCTTGATATACTAAAATGAGCCCTGTGTTTACGATACATAATATATATTTGTCAGAGATCAGAAATTTTGCAATAGGTGTAGAACGTTTAAATACATACATATAGTAGGAAAAATTATTCTGTTTAAAATAAACATAGAAGCAAAAAATTTCTTTAAAGATGTTAATCAAATAAATGACAGTCGGATGTAAAAACATACACTTAATTATACAACACAAGAGTAAATGCTTAACATTTCTAAACATGGATTCCACAAACATCTACTACATCATATAGCTAAATTTTCTGTCAGCTATGGCATTAATGGTGAGTCTGTTTCTTATTTTTACTGGGTTCCAACAATACTATCAATTTTCAATAACATACACGTGACAGATCTGTGAAAGTATTAAGAATTTATTAAATGGTTAACTAAAAGCTAGAACTAAGCTTTTTAGGTTGGAGAAAAAGCAGCCAAATAAAATTTAATAAGTTAAAACCAAAAGTAGGTATAGGATCACAATGACTAATTGATGTTTTATTTACTGAACTATTTCAGGCTTAAATCATTCACATAAATCTTTGTTATTTAGGTTAAATTAGGGTATAATTTAAATAAAATATTTGGTTAATTTGACTTAATGGTTAAGAATAGGCTCCCTTTAAAAAATTGTGTACAGTAGGTAAAAGATGTGACATCATGGCCAATAGGATAGTGTACTTCAAGTTGTGGGAATGATACCCATGCAGTGATGCAGTAATAGCAAATATTTTTGTTTATCTTCCCTACAGTAGAAAATCCCTACGCACACTAAAGGTTGTAATTTATTGTTATTTTTCTTATGTTAGCTTTAAAAATTAATTATTGAGTCACTTGTTATTCCTTTTATATTCCAATAATATTATCATTTTTTTTTATAGTTTTCGTTTGACTTATTTGAGAACATGAAGATATTAATGTTTGCAGCCTTTTATATTATAAACTGATGAGGGCCAGAAATAATTTGTTTTGTTAATTTAGCCAAGATCTTTTTTTTTTTCAAATATATGTCACTAAAAAGAATTCAACACTTCTTAGAGTATTCCCATGAAACAACAAAACAAATCATGGCACAAATACTAGAGTCAATCAGCAAGCACAAAAATCTTACTTCAAATAATCAATACTGTATTAAGGTAACAATCATTCAACATAAAAAATATGTTTACACTTATATGTAATGGATTAAAGAAAAATTAAACGGCTGTAAATAAATTTTGCTTCATTTAAAATAAAAAAGCATGGCAACAGAAAATGAGAAATTATTTAATCCCTTTAAAAATACAAGTTAGTTTAAATTTTTTTTTTGTTTTTTAAATATCTGGCAGTAACTATTGTAAGCACAAAGTAAAGACCATTACAAAGCAATCTACCAAAAGCTTGTTTTCAATAACCAAATTACAATTAGTGGATGGCTGTTAAGTATGTGAGGTGTTTGTAAGTGTGGCCTAACTTTGAAGCAAGAAAGTGTTTTGACAAGGAAAAATTATTTATATGCGCTACATCCAACAAATAAATAATAACCAGTCTCCATCATAACAACCCATACAGTGATGCTGTATACATACAAAAAATACTAAAGTCAGCAACTAACAAATAATATAATAGATCCAATACAGTGATACTGTATACATACAAAAAAACATACATACAAAAAATACTAAAGTCAGCAACTAACAAATAATATAATAGATCCAATACAGTGATACTGTATACATACAAAAAAACATACATACAAAAAATACTAAAGTCAGCAACTAACAAATAATATAATAGATCCAATACAGTGATACTGTATACATAAAAAAAAACATACATACAAAAAATACTAAAGTCAGCAACTAACAAATATAATAGATCCAATACATTTTCAACCCATTATTTTATTTAGAAGGGCTGTAAATGAAACAAATCAATTAAAAAGAAAATTGGAAGCAATATTTACTTTGTAGAATAACGCCAAATAAAAATAAAAAAGAGCAATTAATTTAATACAATCTACAAGCTGGGAAAATTAATAAATAGGAGTTATTACAACAAATGGATACAAAAAATAAGTTAGGATTAGTCAGTGTTAAATTGAGGTGTGGAATAGCTTTGGGTTATTTACGTAGCACGCCCATTACAAAGCAGATGTATAAAAAAAATATTTTTAAAAATGTTTGTTAGGACTAGTACGTTTTAAAGAGGTGTGGTTATTTACCTAGCACGACCATTACAAAGCAGATGTATATCAAAAGAATATTTTTTTTAAATTTGTTAGGACTAGTAAGTAAGTAAGTTATAAAGAGGTGTGGTTATTTACATAGCACGCCCATTACAAAGCAGATGTATATCAAAAGAATATTAAAAAAAATTTTTTTTGTTAGGACTAGTAGGTTTAAAAGTAAGGTGTGGTTATTTACATAGCGAGCCCATCACCAAGCAAGGGTCTAAAGGTAACTCACTTTGGCGAGACAAGTCTAGCCTGGGCAGGGCCTGTTGGGCTGGAGACAGCGGCTGATTGGCGGGGGAGTTAAGCGGGTGGTGAGAGTGAGAGAGTGATCCGCCACTCTCCGAGCGGCCAAGCGGGGCCCCCATAGGGCTCCCGCCTACAACGCCGACGGAGGGAATCTGTTGCTGAGGGGAGGTCACGACTGAAATGCTGGAGGTCGAGGAGGAGGGTGAAGGGAGGGGGTGGGAGAGGGCTGTGGAGGTGGCAGGCCTGGAGCCTGGATACAAAAAACAAAGTTACAAATTTTATGGTTTTAAACACAGTTACAGAAACATTTTCATGGTTCTAAGCATTCATACTCAACTTACTGCTTCTTGATATGACAATCTTTTAATCTTAATTGATAACATAAACCCCTACTTTGGTACTGAATTATAAATACTTGAAAATTAGAATGTAGTTGTGAAGTATCTGATAAAAAACAGATAGGAGTATGAAACTGAATTCAAATAAATGTATTTTCTAAAAATGACAACTTGAAGACAACAAAAAAAAAAAAAAAAAAAACCACAAGAGACCCACAAAACATCCCATGCTAGTGGTACTTGGACACCGAACAAGTGAAGCTTGAAACATCAGTACAAGTTCAACAGAATCAACAAACAGTCATGCACTAACACAGCCTTCTACGCTGGTTGACAACAAACGTCAACATAACGTATATAATCAATTAACGAACGTCGCAGATAAAAAAAATAAACTTAAAAGCTTACCTGGCATGTGGAGAAACGAGTCAGCTGGTGGGTGCTGGACTGTCTGTGTGTCCCCTCCCAGTTGCGCGTGCTCTGAAATTGACATGGAGGCACTGCTACTATACTCATCCTTGACAAGCCTTGCTGGAGGGCCTGGGCAGGGGATATGTGGCACTACACAATTAGTTTAGAGTCAGATCTTTTATTCAGAAAAGCATAATACATGGACATTCACGTTTAAGAATGACTGACTATTTCTACCGAATATGACAAAATGTGCTAACAGTTTTACAATCTAATGACTTCATGCAGAAGATGAGGAGGGAAAAAATAATTAAAGGAATCTTTATAAGACATTGCATTAAGTGAATTCTTCTATCAAGTAATTTTTAGAATATTTTCATGGTATAAAGTAGGTATTTAACAACTAAATCAGGAGGTGACAAAATAAGTAATAAAAATCTGCTAAAACCAACAAAAATTAAATTCCATTGAAAAGAGTGTACAAAATTTAACATTTTCTCAAAGAACTATGTGGAATAAAAATATGCAAAAGCATATTAACGTGTGAGTTATAGTTATAAACACACAAAGTCGATTTGCTGATCTAAACAAAAAAATATGTGCCCCTGCCCATAAGTGGAAATTTTGTATTCTTTTAATATAAAAGGAATTTTTTTTTTTGGCTAAGGATTCGGAATGAAGCATTTTTTACCATAATAATAAAACTAGAATAAATTTTAGCAACTGGAGTATAGGTGAATTTAATTCGACAGAATTAGAGAGACTAATTAACAATAATTAACAAAAAATCATCTCAAGAAATTCAATATAATAAGCTAATTAACAGACAAAAATATGATAAACCAAAATAATTACTTAATGTAATAATAATTTTGAAAAAAATGAATTAGGCTAGACAAACTATAGAAAACAACTAACCTGCATGGTGCAAGGATAAGCCAGACAAGTCTGAAAAACCAGAACGTGGCATTAGACTTTCATATCGGCACTGTTTGCAATAATCAATAGCAATATTCATAATTTAACTCTTAGGGCACTTTTATTGCTTATGCTATTGCTTTAATTTAAAACAAAACAAAAAAACACTAAAATATTTGTAAAACACAGAAATAAAAGTTGCATAATTGTTATTGTTGAAAGTATTCTTCAGTTAACAAATTTTTTAAAATGCCTTAGGAGGGTTTTGAAAATGTAGCTGAGAATGGTTAAAAGAGTAGATGCGTAGGATTTTAAAAAGTATAGGGGTTAAAAGAAGAGATGGCAGGCATGGTCTCACCTATTCCAGGTGAGACGACCCTCTCGTAATGGTACGGGTTGATACAAACACTGTCCTGTTTCAGGTCAAATGCAAACTGGCAAAACTTCACATGCTTTAGTTCATTCTTGTGAAGGTCTGGCCAACGCCAGATCCTGGCATATATGACATGAGGGAAACCTTTGCGGCCAGCAACCTGAAATACAAGACACCATGTAAACCACAGCCTAGCTAACTAGCTAGGTAATTTAAAACATAATTTATCATATTCAACTACAGTCAGCAATTAAGATATGAACATGTAGAAAACAGGTGTGGTCCATTGCTAGCACAAAAGACTTCGGAGACCAGGCTCAGGCTTGAGTCCGCAGTACTTCCGTGAGTCCACCCAGCAAATGTGCATAGTGCTGACCACACTAGTGAGTCCACCCAGCAAATGTGCATAGTGCTGACCACACTATCTCTTCATATGCCGAGGTCACAGAAACAAGTGAACTCTACTTCACTTGCCCCATAGACTGTGAGGTTTGAAAGGGAAACTTAACTTAACCCAGCAATGAGTCTCGTTAGATAAAGTACAGACAATTGGCATAGAGCTGACCACATTATTCCTTCATTTGCTGAGGTCACAGAAACAGGTGAGCCCTACTTCACCTGCCCCATGAATCATCAGGTTAAAAAGGGTACTACACTTATTTTTTAAAGAGGTCAGGTTTCTATTTACATACCGCGTTTCTTTACCCATTGCAATATGCTACTTCTAATAACCAAAATGATTAAAGGCCTCAATTTACCAAATCCAATTCAAAGTTTTACATATGGTATAATTAATATTGTATTTTTTTCTCCACTAGAGCTAACTCACAGCAAGATTATGGAAGAACGCAGTATTTATTTTTCTTTAACAGTAATTTCTTTAACTCCTAGTGTTTTTGATGAACGCTTATTTTGCTTACAGATGTGGGATGATACTAAGAAACAAAAACAACAGGCAAACAAAATAACTAAAATATAAAGAAACCTGCAATCTGCCATCTAGTGTTCTCTGTATAGTAACACATTTAGACGGATGGGCACCATTGGTTGTTATTGCAGTAATCAGACTGTCTAGTTCATCCCTTTTTTCTTTCAACTTTTTCACCAAACTCTCAATGGCTCTTTTAGCAAAACTTTCACTTTCCCCACCCTGTCAAAATAGTTAAAACAGTGAAAAAAATATTAATTTAAACTTGTGAGGAAAAACAAGTTCAAATTGTTTCATATTCAAATTTAATGAGAACAAAAAAACCATGGAAGAGTAGTTTAAAATTTAAAAATTCACTTGTTAAAATATGGGTTTAATTTTGAAAACAAAATATAGACCTAGGTCTATTTATTTAATATTCCTAGTTATATAAGCCTAATCAAAATTTACCTGGCGATGGCACATCAGGCTGTGCACAATGCTAAGACAAGCATCTGCTGATGTGGGAGCCTGAGTTGCCATGTTGGCATCTACTTCAAAACTGTGATGTCAGGGTAGTTTTTCCTCAGCTTCGGACAATCACATTAGTTATAACTCTTCACCGACACTGAAATTTTTTTTAAAAGATCAAATAATAAAAAAAAACAGTAAAAGAACGTCCCTACTTACAATGATGTGCTATATGTTGGATATTGATTTAGCTACGCCTTAGGCCTATACTTTATACATACTATCATAAGGGAGTCAAGCAGCAAGTTAAATTATATAGGCATATCATTAATCCTAAGGAAATCATATAAAATGTTAGACATAGGCCTAGGCCTATACATATGCCTAATTTAGAATTAACATTGTTAGGCCTATGTATGCCTATAAAACTAAGGCTTTGAAAAGTCTAGTAGTCATAGTATTCTGGTTTTTATTATCAGCGCTGTTTAAGAGTTAGGCCCATATTTGATTTTAAATTCATTTTAACACAAGAATAGAGAGCTACTTTCACTAAAGAAAGTGTCTAAAGACTAGAATATTATCTAGAATCTAGTCTAATCTGGAGTTTAGAAATACACAGCTCTAGACTCTAGTTCTAGAATTCAAGTTAGGGCCTACCTAGTATTTAGTGCTATAATCTAGAAAGAAGTCTAGATCTACATTTTAGGTAGATCTAGACTAGATCTGGACATTAAGTCACTAAGATGACTATTGAATAATATAAAGTAAATTGAATTGTCTAGTCTTGACCAATCTTCAATCTAGATTTCTAGAAATGCAAATCTAACTAATCTAGATTAGCTAGGGTTAGTCTAGAATCTAGACTTTATTTTATACTAACTTTCTCTAAATCTAGATTAATTAGAATTAGTTTAGAGTTTAGATTCTAGATAAGTTTTTTTTCAAAGTTGTCCTTAGTAAAGAAGCTTAAGTTAGTGACGTTAGGACGTACGCCTAGCCTCCTAGACAGAGACTCTCAGCACTCAGCTCAGTCGTCACTCTTTCATTCTTTTAGAGTTAGAGCCCGCCTATCAATACTTATACAGAAGAGATAAATCATACAACAAACTCTAAAGGAAATGTAACAGTTAAACTGTTAAGTGTAAAACTGTTTACCATCTAGAACTGTATATTATAGTAACTGTACTAGATTCAATAATCTGAGTCGTGTTCGATTTATACATGGCTAGACATTGCGACGCCAGTGTCACTCAGGGAACTTTCGATATGCCAGAGTTGCCATTTGAAAATTTACAAAAGCTTGCTTAAGTTAAAATTGAAAACAAATTATTTAAAGAGTTATTAATAACAAAACAGTGACTTTGTTATCCTGAATAAAATCGTAAATTGTTAATTTTTAAACTTTCATATTAATTTTTCTCAAAAGTAACAAAATTGACTTTAAAATTGTGCCAAAACCATGTTTATTTTTCGCAGTGGGCCCACATCTTAACCAAAATAAACTGCGCACAGAATGTGCGCAAAAGAAATTTTCCGTTTCCGATATTAAAGGTCGTTGTACGATAAAATTGTGTACCTAAACAGTGGAAAATATAATAGTAACTAGGTCTATGAAAATTAAAGAACTAACTAGGCCTACGCTGCTAGGCACACAATGTAGACATCTTAAAAGTAGATCTAGGCTAGTTGTTTTGAGAACAGAACAAAATTAATACAAAAGTAAAACCAAACCAAAAATGTAAAAAAAAAAAAAAAAAACGACACAAATTATAAAAACAAACGACAAAAAAAAATCGAACATGAGCCTAAACACACGTATAAAACTCTCATTTTTACGTTCTCGCGTTTACTGTTTACAGAATAGACCTAGACTTCTATAGAGGAAGTTTTGTAATCGTTGAGAATAGTTTAATGATATTTTCACGTTTTTTGCCGTTGTAACCTCCTGCCTCAAATGTATACGAAATATATTGTAAGCGTGCACAAATCTAAATCGAGACTGACACATTTTGACCCATCACAACATCAGAGCCAGAAAAAATGAGTTTATTCCAGGCACCTCCACCCCCGAATAAAGTCTACCGCCCCCCCCCACCCCCGGAGAAAAAAGCCTGAAGGAAACACGGTTTAACAAGATAACTTGAGTACCGTTTAGTAAGGTTGGCGAATTTTCAGATAAAAGTATTATATCGAATCAGTGGCGTAGCGACCCTTCCCGGCGCCCGGGGACAAACTTTTCGATTTGCACCCCCCCCCCCCTCGAGATTTCCATTTGCACCCCCCCCTCAAACTTTCGATTTGCACCCCCCCCCCCCCCTCGAGATTTCCATTTGCACCCCCCCCCCCTCAAACTTTCGATTTGCACCCCCCCCTCGAGATTTCCATTTGATCCCCCCCCCCCTCTCAAACTTTCGATTTCCAACCCCCTCAAACTTTCAATTTCTTTTTCCAACCCATTTTGGTGCCCCCTAAGGTCGGCGCCCGGGGACATATGTCGTCCCCCCGCCCCCCCCCCCCCCTCGCTACGCTACTGTATCGAATTTCTAGTTTTCTTCCAATTTTTGAGCGATTTCCGGGAACCGGTAGTGGTAGCTACTCTTCTTCCAGTTTCTCAAAAGCCAATAACTTTGACTTAAGTACCGTTTAAGTTAGGTGGGCATTTCACATATAAGTATTATATTGTATAAGCAGGTTTTAATCTACCTTATTTCCACGTAAGCACGATAACTTGAGTAATGTTTCACTTAGATAGAAGAGATTTCATATATACTGGCATTACTTTTAATTTTTGAAGTGGTACTTTAACTGATTCTGGTTTCTAAAAAACGTCTATTTCAGTCCCGTTTCAGTTAGGTAGACGACATATCATAGATGTACTAGAACTTATACTCTAGATTCTTGTAAATTTAAATTGATTTCCGGTCACCGGAATTAGTACTTCATGCTATTACCAATTTCCCAAAAAATCTTTAAAATTTGATAATATTTATATCACTTTTGGTGTGCAATTATTTTTCTTCGCGATTCTATTTTATTTAAAGTGTGCACAATATAGCGGAAAATGAATTCCGATTTTTCAGAATTTCAGAATCTTATTTTACACTGAAACTGAAACGTCCATATTTTCATTTTAATTGGGCAATGTATACTTTCCCCAAAACCGGTGCAACGCGGGTATAAGCTGCTAGTATGTATTGCCTACATAAGATGAACTCTAATCACATACTTCAAAACACTTGCACACCAAATGCAACCAACGAATGTGCGAATAAAGGCCACGTTTGTAATTCTCAAACGGAAGCCGTCATTGAAATGTGCGTAGTGTTTATTTTATGAATAATATCACTATCGACTAAATTAGATCTGTATGTGTTATTTGTTTTTCATCTATTTCGTTTAAGTCTTTACAGGTATTTAGAAAAGGAATATGAGATTAAATTTGGCCTCTATGCCTACAACAGTAGATTTATGTTCACCATATGAAAATGGACATTGTGTATGTCTCACTTAGTTTACTTTAAAGTTGATTGTGATCAAAATTATTATGGACAACAAAGAGAATAGTCTCAAAAGGCCCTTTTAAAAAAAATTAAAATCGTGTGAGGTTTATTTAAAATAAATGTAGGTTTTTTTTTGTCCAACCGTGCTACAGATTGGATGTGTTTGATGTGTTCAGTATCTTCGGTAACTAAACAAACTCGTTAAAAAGCCACAAAACTATTTGATGTTTTGGAAATTTGGTTTTACGTACATGACAAACGGTGCTACTATTTTGCTGTTAGAAATTAGATATTTTTTTTTATATTTCACCTGGAAGGAGTGAAGGAGTATGTGTTGGACTTGCCCCAGGGGATTGGGTGGGGGGGGGGCTCACCTTTCCAGAGAGATGAATGAAAGAAACTATGGACAGTTGATCAAGCACCCAAGCCACTCCATGATCTGTCTTTAGGCCGAACTCAAACGCAGCTGACTCTAATAAAGAAATATCCATTATCCTGACCACACGAGATTCATCATCATCATCGTCGTCGTCCTCGTCGTCATCACCATCATCACCATCATCATCATCACATCATCATCATCGTCATCATCATCATCATCGTCGTCGTCACCAACATCATCATCGTCATCACCATCATTATGATGATGATGATGATGATAAAGATGAACATCATCATCATCTTCGTCATCGTCATCGTCGTCATTATTATCATCATTATTATCTATCTTCATCGTCATTATCATCTTCATCATCAAAAACAATAACATCATCATCATCATCATCATCATCATAATCATCATTATCATTCCCGTGGGCCCCTTGTGGAACATATGGGTCTAACAATATCTCTTCATCGTATTTGGGTTTGGGCGTTTCCCCAATGTTAGGCCAATGACAGTTTACCTGTCACAAATGAGTTCTTTATTTATTTTTTTTATTTTTTTTTGGGGGGGGGGTGGTAGGGTGTGGTGCTGTGTCTCACAATACACGAGGTAAATTTATTTTAAATTGACGATAATGGTATTTCAATTTGTATTAGAATGCTACGATTTCGACTTTGTACACACACATACAATGAGGTGTGAATACTTTAGTAATGAGTGTAATATTGCTGAGAGGCGAATGAGTCGTAATGTTGTGTAGTCAAACTAAACACATATCTTTTTAAAATACTTAAGTATTTAAGTAAAATGTGTATGTTAAATGAAATTAAGCGTTCGCGAAATGTTCAACTAATTTAAAATCTTTACTAATAACAGTATATTTTTTTGTATTCATTTTAGGATACTTAGACCTGGCACTAACAATAACCCATATTTTCGACCGTAAGGAAGCAAGTCAGCTCAGGATGTATAGGAAAATCTTTCTGTTTGTGTGCTTTTTCTGGATGACTAAAACAGGTAACTACACGGGCGTGGCCTAGCGGTAGAGCGCTAGACAGCTAAATCAATAATCTCGAGTTCGAACCCGGGTTCTAGTCAGCTCTAATGGCTCACCTAACTCACGTTAGGGAAAGTTAAGGTGGCGGGGGTTACCCCTTCATAATATGCCGAGGTCACAGAAACAGGTGAACTCTACTTCACTTGCCCCGTGGACCGTCAGGTTCGAAACGGGAACTTTACAAATTTACTTACTTTTACACCCACTAACTTGAAATTTGTTGCGTTATTTGACATAATAATCTGACAACGTATAGCTGTCGATGAATGTAGGAGGTATGTTATATTAGGCTGGCATTTTTACTTATTTCTCAAATGCTGTAAAATATTCAAGTTTGGTTGTAAAAATATGTTTTCTGGCAACAAAAATTTGGAACCAGCTTTCCAAGCCTATTGCCATTATAATAATCTGAACAACGCATAGCTGTCAATGAATGTAGGAGGTATGTTATATTAGGCTGGCATTTTTACTTATTTCTCAAATGTAAAATATTCAAGTTTGGTTGCAAAAATATGTTTTCTGGCAATACAAATTTGGTACCAGCTTTCCAAGCCTATTGCCATTATAATAATCTAAACAATGTATAGCTGTCAATGAATGTAGGAGGTGTGTTATATTAGGCTGGCATTCTTACTTATTTCTCAAATGCTGTAAAATATTCAAGTTTAGTTGCAAAAATATTTTTTTTTTTCTGGCAACAAAAATTTGGAACCAGCTTTACAAGCCTATAGACATAATAATCTGAACAACGTATAGCTGTCGATGATAGTAGAGGTATGTTATACTAGGCTGGCATTTTTTACTTGTTTCTCAAGTGTTGTAAAATATTCAAGTTTGGTTGCAAAAATATTTTTTTCTGGCAACAAAAATTTGGAACCAGCTTTACAAGCCTATTGACATAATAATCTGAAAACTTATAGCTGTCGTTGAACGGGGGGGGGGGGGGTAATTATATAAGCCTTGCATTTGCTTCTATTGTCTCTGCCCAGGTGATGCAGCAGATGCAGGCAACATGCCCTTCCGTGTGTACTTGTGGGGAGCTAATCCTTTTAAAAGATCATTCAGGTACAACATAACTTTCCTCACCACGTACGATGATATGGATGCGGAGGTGAGTTTCTGAAGAATGTGTATTTACAATGTAAAAGTAAAGTTCCCTTGCAAAACTTGACGGTGTATATGGCAAGTGAAGTAGAGTTCACCTGTTTCTGTGACCTCCGTCGTATGAAGAGATAGTGTGGTCAGCACTATGCTCCGCCGCCTTTACCTTCCCTAATGTGAGTTAGGTACCCATCAGAGTTGGGTGGACTTAGGAACCCGGATTCGAACCCGACACTTGCGGGTTAGCAGTCGAGCTCTCTACCGATAGACCACTCCTTCCTCTGTATTTACAATGTAGTCTTTTAATTAAGGGCAGTGGCTTGTTGAAGTTGTAAAGATTCAATGAAATATGGGCTTTTATGAAGAATACACCTAAAAGTAAAAAGTAAACAATGCTCCTAAGATTTAGTGATCCATCGATGAAGTAGAGTTCATAATTTTCTTGACCTCGGATGTTGTGGTCAGCACTATGCCTTTACTTTCCCTAACATGACTTAGGTACCCATCAGAGCTGGGTAGACTCAGGGACGTTGTACTCACTTGGACCCGGATTCGAACTTAAGATTTTCAGGTTAGTGGTCTAATGCTCTACCGCTTAGGCCACAGCGTCCCATAAAGAATACACATTATTTATCTAAACACTGAATGATTGTAATGACTGAAAAAGGAAAAACATTGACAAAGTAGGTGTTTGTTAAAACTAAGTTACCTGAATTATTCCTTTGTGTCGCAAGGGGAGCAAACCTACCACTCCAGCGCAGAGGCGTAGCGACCCTTCCTGGCGCCTGCGAACAAATTTTCAATTTGGCGCCCCTCTCGGGAACAACTTTTCAATTTGCACCCCATATATATATCTATTTTTTTTATATTTATAATGCAAAACTGCAGCTAAAATGAGATTTTAATTTCTTTTTACAACCCATTTCGGCGCCTCCTAAGGTCGGCGCCCTGGGACATTTGTACCCCCCACCGGCACCCCCCTCGCTACGCCTCTGCTCTGGCGGACTCTGTTTTGGGCTGCTCCATTTATCTGCGCATACGTAAGCCCAGCGGCCTTGACCTCTTCTTCTACCGTTCTTCTCCATCAGTTCCTAGGCCTGCCTACATTCCATCATTCCCTGGGATTCCATTCAGAAATTCTTCCAGGCATCTCTTCGGGGAGGCGAAGCCCCCCCCCCCCCCCCCGAAAAAATTCTACCGCCCCCCCCCCCTTCTAATGATAGGTAATCCATTACCATTTTTCCCAAGAAAAAAAAACAAAAAATTACAAAGCTTACGTAACCGCTCGAACTTTAAATAAACCGTCAAACATTCTCTTAAATTTCACTGTAGGCTTCTCTCGAACCAGAGTCTTAACAAATGCCATCGGTTTGAGGTTCATTTGACCTGAATAAAATTCGCCAAATTTAAAAGCTTGGAGAGGGTCATACTGAAAAATGTGTCTCTATTTTCTTCTCATTTTAGATTCGTTACATCGATTACCACAATCTTAAGAGTTATGCAGCTACATATAAAATACGGCTGGTGAAAAAATAACAGATTGATGCACTCGCTCGTTTCTCTGTAACTAGACCCTTTTATTTTCATATAACACACAATAGTTTTTTCTATTCACTGCCATGAGTTTTATTCTCATAATAGGGCTTGTAAGTAGGGCACCAACTTCTCGATTTCGTAATTTCCAGCTAGTTTCTTTCAAACCAAATGTGAATGTATATATATATATATATATATATATATATATATATATATATATACACACACACAGAGGCGTAGCGAAGTCGGGTGTCACACGGTGTGGCACTTAATGGTGTCACCCCCAGAGGCGTAGCAACCCTTCCCGGGGACAAACTTTCAATTTTCTATT